>NC_036259.1:10745454-10768497 GCF_002742605.1 Olea europaea var. sylvestris | reverse complement strand
CAAAGAGAACCCCCCCCCCCCCCTTTCTTTCTCTAACCCTTTGAAATCTCTAAATCTCGGTTCTTCTTCTCCTTCTCTTCATTTCTTGAGTCTGTTTCTCTCCCTCTTTCTATTTCTCTAATCTGGGTTCTTCAGATTTTCTGCATATTCCCCTCCCCTTTCTGCTTACATTTCACTATTTTATTGTATTTTCATTTCAATTAATAGCATTACTGCTTGGGTTATTGATTCCCAGCTGAATGCTTCAATTGGGTGTTGATTTTAAGTTGAATTTAGTAAGTTTTGGTTGAAGTTGAGCTCCAACCGTAACATATACCTATAAAATTGATACCAAGAAGCTTGTTCCTCCCACATTTTACACCCAGATCCAGGCAACCAAATTGAAGCAGAATTATCCTACTCTTTTATAAAAAAGAATATAGAATCCCACAAGTTTCACTGACTAAAAGACGAAGATATAGCCAATAGACATGTTTATTATCTTATAATCTTGGTTTTCACTTTTTATCAAGCACACAAAGTAATTAGAAGGCAAACGATGTGCACGCTCAATACATCAATTCTGATTCACTGCAAAACAGCCCGCTAAACAAAGGAAGATACAAATTACAAGTTACCAAGGAGGATTAGAGCCTTCTCTTACAGAAGGTGACCTGGAAGTCCCGCTGTCATCTCTTCCCAACCTTGACATGCTTCTTCCAGTTTTAGGAGTACTCAACCCAGGGCTTGGGCTGCGGTAACTCGCTCTCAGCGATTCATCAATGGATCGAGAAGACTTGGCAATTGCATTCCTCATAAACTTCTGTGCAGCAGGTGAAAACCTTCGTTTACTTGGACTAGCACTTCCCCCTCTGACCGGCGAAGGCAATGGAGGCTTCTGAAACATCTTAGACCTCTCCCTGATTTTTTTCGCAGCATCCCTAGACAAGGAATGAGCCTTTACATCCCTCGAAGGTGGCATTGGAATTTTAAACTGTGGCCCATCACCAGTGCCCCCAATATCAATGGGAGTGTCTTCAGACTCTAGTCTCAATGGAGTTCCTTCAATTTCTCCCCACGTGATAAATGGTGATTCATCAACTCCTGGGGCAGGAGATGGCGTCTTCACAAAATTATACCCATTATCTGCTTTCTTCTCGGATTCCACATAAAATCTATTCGGGGTTTTCCTCAAATCCTCCAAATCATACTTCTTCAAATTATCACGGTCTCTATTTGACACCGGAACTGGAGTACCACCAGCCACAGGTGCATAAAGCACTGCCACAGTATCATCTTCATCCGTTGAAGCACTTGCATCTACCAACTTGGCATGAAAACGTGTGTTAACTCTGCTAATCTCCTTTGTCATACCCTTCAGCCTTATGGCTCTCTCCTCCAGGGTCAAGGGAGCTTCTCCTCTATCAGCAGGGTGGTACATCAGTAAATTCTTGGCTGTGTACTTCCACCCATCCAAAGTACTAACAGGCCGATCAGACGTCCCAAACCCATCTGTAGCAATTTGCCCACGTTTATTATCATCCTCAATCAAATTTCCTGAATCATCTCCCCTTTTCTCACCTTCCAACAAAAACTCATATTTCTCCTTCCTCTTCCTATTCACTTTCTCTATAATTCTCGAAAAGCTCTCATTGTCCTCGCTGGTGTATTTCTTAAAGAAGTCGTCCAAACTCACCGACGTATCCACACCTTCTCCTTCACCATCGCCAGTACCCTTGTCGCCTTCATCATTAGCAAAACTTTCTTTGTTCTCGTTATAAAGGGAGGGAGTAACTGAGGTGTTCCGGAAGAAGGTGGAACCGGGAGTGCTGGTCGTGGCCCGGAACGAAGCATCGGCAGAAGATTCTTTTCGTTGGCGACGACGATCAAGAATCTTGAGCTGGGCATCGCGGATAAGTACGGGATCGTGGGAGCGCACGGCTTGGAGCCAATCGAGGCGGTCCTGGAGCTTGGGGATATCAGGGAAGAAGTCTCGCTCTATAATCTTCTCGATCGCCGCAACATACGTATCCTCGTCGAGGACGGTGGAACCGCGATGCCGCTTCCGGTTGGGGAAATCTGAATCGGAATTAGAAACAATGGAATTGGTATTAGGGCTAGGGTTTTGTGGCGTTTGATTGGACGGGGTGGAGATGTGGCGGGGAGAGTGGCCAGGAGATAACAACATAATTGATTTGATATTCTGCTGCTCTTACAGAGGGATTTACTGAATTTGATTTGATTCGATTCAATTCGGGGTTATGGAATTAGGGTTGGGGAAACGAAGACGACAACTGAATTGAATTATTTCTAGTGGGTTTCCTTAAAAATTTATTTATTTATTTATTTGTGTATAATTATTTTCATTTTATTTTATTTATCTTTTCTTTTTACTTGTTTTTTATTTAACTAATTAGAGTTGAATGTGCATTGCACATTATTCTAAAATACTTTATAAATGATATAAAAGTAATATTTGCCACCAATTTGTAGAAAGATTTGATGTGACTCGAACGAATTAAAAAATATATAATTTGGTATAAAAATTTAAGAAAAGAAAATTGTACTCTCAAAACTTAATTTCTAAGAATCAAATTTTTTGTAATGAAAAAATACTATGAATTGGCAATTTTCTACATCACGTTTGATACACAAAATTAATTGTTAATACATAAATTTAAACACTCATTAAAATTTTTAGATACATGAATATGAATAAATTCACTTATAATAACTCTAGATTCATATAATTAAAAATCCATTGAATGAAAATTTATTGAATCTATATTAATGTTAATATTAATTAATTGAGAATTAATAACACAAATTTCGTAAACAACAATAATTATATAATATTTATTACATATTGAAAACGAAAACTAAGGTATTATTAAAATAATTGCATTGTAAGAAGGTTAAAATCGTCCAAAAAATTATTCTCCTTTAATGTGACACTTTAATAGATTATAGATTTTCATTATTTATGATTTCGCCCCTCAGACAATTAAACATGATAAACTATCACGGAGATATTATTATTATTTTTAAACGATCACAACATTCTAATTATTTTTTGAATAGTGACAAGTGGCCAAAAGTTTGTAAATCGGCCACTAAATCCATCAATTTTACAAATATAAAACAAGGAGTCGACTACATCTCCACATAGGGCGCGATATGCTATGTTATCGCCTCATTGTTTATTCTAACTCACTAATTCAATCGTAAAACTTCATGACGATTAAGTTTTCACCTTGCATTGAATGTCAATAGTAGCAAGGCCTCTTTTTTAGCTCGTAGTGAATCATCGTGCATCACGATTACCTTAGAATGTTTATCGTCATACATGAATTTATGACAATGTTCCTTTTCATATTGTCCAACTACCTGAAAACATGCAATGATGCGTCGTAACAGATCAATGTCCCTTAAAGTGAAATGAGCAATACGACCTCAACTCATTGAGAAGGTGGGACAAATCCCTAATTTGGGACTCGACTCAATTACCATATAATCATGAGTACGACAATAGACGCATTCTTCTTATAACTCAATGCACGTGACCAAAGATAATGTTCTAGATAAAAATTGATTAGAAAATCTAACCATAAATAATTACTCTAACCATTTTAAGCATCAGACAATGTTAAACATATTATCTCTCAAGAGCTCAAGGGGAAAGGTTAAAGACAAAAGTTTACAATCTCGACTGAAGTAGTGTTGTGTTTACTACATACACCATTTGATGCAAAAGGGCAAGAGGTGTCAATACTTGTATCATGAACCATAAGCACAAAAGGGGAAGTGAAAGTGATGGAATGACGACTTGTCACTCATCTTCGAATATAGGAAACTTAGGGTTTGGACCTTCACCATTGACCATTGCCGAAAAAATACATCCAAAACATTTCAAAAAAAGGCATGCTACATCTTTCATGAGCCAAAACTATGATTTTTTTTTTTCCGCAATTAACTAAAGCGTGATTTAAGCTTTGATAGCAGGGATGACAATCGAGTTCGTCGGCTCAAGCTGCCGCTCGAAAAATCCGAATCAATGCTCAAGCCGAGCCCCATTTTGTAGGTTGAATACAATTTGGTTTGGAAAGTTTGTGTTATATTTTCAACTTAAACTATTTTATACGGTTTTAAATTTTTCCAAACAAAATCAAACTATTTTATTTTTTGAACCAAACCAAACCATAATTTGCAGTTTGGTTCGGTTTTAATCCACGATTTACCTATCAAAATTATAGTAATATATTTAATATAAGTTAACATATAAGCTTAAACGAGATCTAATAATGTTAAATATTAAATTACATTCATATTTACAATAAAATCCATGAAAAAATTATTTTCAAAGTTGGTTGCTAAAAAATTTTAATAGAACAAATACATATTTCTTCATTTTTATCTACACTTTTTTGTTTGACATTCATATTGTCATATAGCGGTTGGTAAAGGTAGACTTATATTCTGCTATTATAGTTTGGTTATAACTATTGTCGTCTTGCTAGTGAGATGTTAAATAAGGATTGAACAAGATATGTTTAGATGTACAAAGATTGATAGAGTTCCGACTTATTGAAAATTGACGAATTTCATTCTCTAACTACTTTATAAAAGTAGAAGGTAGTATTACTATTTAGGAAACTTTAATATTTTCACACAATCAATATCATCCGTCATTTGTTTTTTCCAAACTACAAACAAGTTTATTAATCATTTAGGTACACAAACAATAATTTTTTTATACAAACCACAATTCACTAGTATATAATAAGTTCAGAAATAACAAATAAAAGAAAGAACAACGACAAAACGGCTTGAATGAGAATTTGAGATTTACCAAAATAGAAGAGAGAAAGAGGTCATTCGAGTAGGAATTAGCAGACTAACAGGTAAAGCACAACTGAAGATTTGTTCAGCAGTGACAGACAAACGTCAAATATTAGGAAAGTGAGAGTTTATGTTAGCTTCTCAAACTTTTGACGTGATTTGCTAATAGAGTTTTGTTGAATTATGATTTGATTGTTGAAAATATATGGTTTTTTTTTTAATTCATATGATTTGGAATAATTTTAGCTTAATTTAGATATCGGGTAAGGACATGTATTGTGAACTTGTTAAACCATATGCCAATAATAACGATCCTAATTTGCTTTCTATGATTATTTCAATAAATTGTTTGTAATTTGTATTGCTAAATTGATATTTTTTTCTGAAAAGTAAAAAGGGTAAAATTTTTAAGTTAATAAAATTAATATTTTGATTAAAAAATTTTAAAATTGTTTGATTCGATTTTGTGCCATTTTTGAAAATTAAAACTTAAATCAAACCATTTTGAAACAATTTGGTTCGATTTGAGGGAAAAAAACCACAGGTCTTACTATTTCACATTTTTTTGTGCAGTTTAGGTTCAGTTTGCGATTTTTCAATTTTTTTGTGCAGCCCTACCATTTTGGGGCGTCGACTCGAGCCGAAATATTATTTTTAAAAAAGCTGCATGTTAGAAAAAAAATCTGCTGCTTGCTAAGGCAGCTATGTGTTGCTTGTTTAAGGCAGCTTTATACAGATCATCAATTAGTATCAATTTAAAATTTGAATTCAAATTTCGAACATATTGATTTTTTTGTTAAAAGTATGGGTTAAAATTTTCAGTTTCATATCAATCTTCTTCAAACAATTTTAACTCTTGGTATTACAGTTTCAAGTTTCAACTTTAATCTCTAATCTTGATGTTCTGATATTTAATTTTTTTCATTCTAATATTCGGTATCATTTCTTATAATAATTATTATAGAATATAGATGAATTTTATTAGTGATGAAATTAATCAGTTTGAGGGTAGTTCCAGTACTCCAACTATAGCGCATCTCAAAATATTCTGATTGATTTGGAGGATATCAAAGAGGAAGAAGTGCTCAAGACTTTTAAACGGTAGAAAAAAGAATTCTCAGATTGTTGACAATATATGACATGTAAAAAAGTTGCTGTTCAAAATGGAGTTGATATTTGAAAAATATGTTGCAATTACTGTGACAAAAAACTTAGTTGAAAGCTTGGTTTAAGGACAACGCTTTGAATAGACACATATTAAGGAGTTGCAAAGCGAAACTAGTCGGTCTTGACCCAAAACAGATTGACCTAGTTTTGGCGGTTCCAGTTATACTATTTCGACCATTGAATATTCACATGGAAGATTTCGTGAAGAAATAGTTGCATACGTGACTACAGTAGAAATGCCGCTTACAATGATAAACTCAATTCACTTTACCCGACTCGTGCAGAATTATCTCCAACCAATTATGCTTCTTATCATAGAAATACTCTTCGTTCAGATATTGTGAAAGTATATAACAAAAGAAAAGAAATTACTATTGAACAACTAAACAATTTTAATAGTGTTATATCATTTACCTCCGATTTATGGACCGGTGTCAATAAAAAATGGTATATTGTTGCTACAGCCTATTACATTGATCACCTATGACTTATACATAAATGATTATTGCGTTCGAATGTGTAGAATATCCTCATAACGCAACTAATATATACATGGTTTTAAGAGATATTATACAAGAATATGGTAGATAATATATGGATCGAAATTTTACTTTTGATAATGCTCCTGTGAATAAATTTATTATTGATAAATTTATTAATAACCTCAGGCCTACATTTGGAAATTTATTTTTTATTAACGTTGTGTATGCCACATTACTAATTTGATTGTAAAAGATGGATTGGAATATATAAAATCCCCTTTAGATAAAATTAGATAAGTAATAAATTATATTACTGTGTCACCAACCATAAAGCAAGCATTTAACTGTTTGTGTGCAGAGTATAACTTAGGAGAAAAATTATTTATCACTTATGTAACACATAGATGGATCTCTACATATCTTGTGTTACATTTCTGTAAAATTACGATAAAGTTATTTCACTATATTATAATGGTAGGCATACATATAAACCCAAACATAATTTGGAAGATTGAAAATAGTCTATTGCATTTTGTGTGAAGAAATTTTTAAAACCATTTTTCAATGCCACAAAGGAGTGTAGCAATGTTTATTACCCTATATCTTCACTTGTTTTATAATATTTTTTCTACATTGCTCAAATCTTTCATAAATATAGGACTTTGCAAATTTTTATTGATGTGGTCTTCTCGATGGAATTAAGATTTCGTAAATATTGGGAAGAATTGCTCTCTTTAGTTCTTTTTGCTTCGGTAATGGATCATTGACTTAATTTAATTGGCACAAAGCTATTATAAAGGGGATTTCAAATTTCATGAATTTGGAATTATCACATGAGCATATAGAGTCTACATTATGTTAATTGTATAACTATTTTGTTGAGAAAAAGAAGGTCAAGGCAATTTTACCTCCCAAAGTTCTTTCTCAATAAATATTTCAACAAATTAGGATGATTTATGGAATTATTTGGATACCAATACAAGTATTCCCCCCATTTAGTTTTAGTTCATCAATATCTAGAGCGATGGACATTATTGATATAAATCTTGAAATTCCCTCTGAGTTAGCTAAGTATACGTGCGAAGATGTTCGTAGTGTATTACAACAAAAAAATTACAGGACTTTAATCTTTTATCATGGTGGAGGTGTAATGAAAGGCAATATTCAATTGTATCAAAGTTGCACGTGATCTACTAAAACTTCTGATGTCTATGGTAGAATCGTAGGCTGCATTTAGTTTAGGTGGTTGAATTTCATTAGAAGAACGATTAAGACTAAAAAAAGATATATTGGAGGCTTTAATATTCTTAAAGGACTACAAATGTGCATAATTACGTATTCAATAACAATTTGATAGTATAATGATCGAAGAGTTGCAGCAGATCTAAACATAAGAATATTGTTAGTTTTTAAATTGATTAATTTAAAAAAAGTATGTAATTTGTAAAATTATTTGTTTCAAGAAAAATTGTATACGAAATATTTTATTCCCATACAATTTTAACTTCGCTTACGTTGATTGTAGTCGGTCCCAAATTCGAAAAAAGGAGGAGGGTTGTAATTTTTATTTAATTTGTAATTCGTAAAAATTGTACAAATTTAATTTTTCTTAAAAAAATGTTAGAATTGTCACGAAGTATAATAATAATAAAAAAAAAAAAGCTCGAGAGCAGTCTCGGCTCGATTCGAGCTTGTGAAAATGTTCGGACCATTTTACTTAGACCGAGCTTGAGCCTCGAATTTTGGCTCGCGAGCCAACTCAATTCGATTAGTTGACACTACAATTTGATAATGTATACAATTATTGTACCACTTGAATTTTACAATCCATATCAAGAGTAAACTTTTTACGCTGATGAATTAATCGTCGCAAGGAAAACAAAATAATCCTATCATAGGTGATTATGTTCACAACATACGAAGCACGTTAATAGAAATGTCAAAAACGACCTATGTACACCTAAATTCATAGTTTGATTACTAGAAAAACCAATAAATTTTGATTGTGGGACATGTGCTTCAAACGGAAAAGTACAGGGACCACAAATATAAATTTCCCTTTAACTAATCTAGAACTAACTGGAAGCTAGTGAGGCTTATCTCTGTTCGCTACACTTACAGGTGTGGCTCACGTAATTCATACCGGAAGGATACTTGGCAATTTATGGTTGAAAAATGGCAAAATAATAGGAAAAAATGAACCACATAGATGCTGCCACAGCATCATCTGTAGAAAATCTGCGAGAAATCCTCTCTACGCTCATCATTTTTCCTGTAGATTTCCTTGCCAGAGTACCTGCGCAGAACTTGCTTTCACTCCAATGTCTTCGTACGAGAAATTCGAGATCCGAAAGAGAAACCCGGACCCGAAAACCGCGGTCCTCTTGGTCATTGACATGCAGAACTACTTTTACTCCATGGCTTGCCCTATTCTGCCCTCTCTCAACGCCACCATCGACCTCTGTCGTCGCGCTTCTGTCCCTGTGATATTCACCAGACACTGCCACAAATCCCCCGCCGACTACGGCATGCTCTACGAGTGGTGGAACGGCGACCTCATCATGGATGGCAGCCGTGAGTCCCAGCTCATCCCCGAGTTGGATCGGAAGGAGGATGACTCGGTTCTTGAAAAGAACACATATAGCGCCTTCAGAGGTACTACTATTCATCAAGTCTTTTAAAGATTTTAAATTAATTTGATGGGTTTTTAGATTTCGTTTCTATAAAATGAATTAGGGATTTCAAATACTTTACTGTAGCATACCATGCAATTCCATTTCACGTTAACTCAGTGAAATGAGTGTCAAATTAGCTTGTATGAATCAAATTCCTAATATTACTTAGTGCCAAGCTAAATTCATTTAAGGATAATAAAACTTAATGGATTATACTTAGGAAATGGAATTTAGAGTGAGCCGAAAGGGGTGTCTTTTGATAGCAAATGGATGTCTTGTTATAGTGCCTCGGCCTTCAAATATAATGCTTAATACTTGATAATCTGCTCTGGATAGAAATATTTGCGAAAATTTCAATGGTATAGTTACACTTTTTAGTAAACAAAAAGAACTCGCTACATGTACAAGATTACACTTTTCCTTAAATTTCAAACATTTTTTTCCGTTCGATTGACACTTAACAACAATTCAAGGGTCAAACAACGTATCAAAAATCAGTGTACAAATAGCAAATCTCAAACAAAAATAACCTTTCTACATGCACACTATGGTATACACTTTAGTTTACACTTTTTCACGTGACATTATTCTATAAGACAGTTTAAATTTCAAACACTTTAGATTCAATCGCAAGATTAGAGAATCTAAATGAGATTTTTTTTTAATTTTTTTTTTTTTTAGATGACTGTTGAGAAAATCCCCAAATAAGGAATCTAAGCTTACTTTTTCTCGCAAAGCTGTTCAATATTTTGTTGTTTAAATTCACAAAACTAATGAAGCTGAGCTACAATGACGTGGTGCGCATCTTCAGGTACAAATTTAGAGGAGAAGCTGATGAATATGGGAGCGAAAGAGGTTATAGTGACTGGGGTCATGACCAATCTGTGCTGTGAGACCACGGCTAGAGAAGCATTTGTTAGAGGCTTTAGGGTTTTTTTCTCAACAGATGCGACAGCAACGTCATCATTGGAGTTGCATGATGCCTCCTTGAAGAACATGGCTTATGGTTTTGCTTATTTAGTTGACAGTGAAAGGATTCGTGAGGCATTTTTCAAATCTTAGCTTGTATATTAATAGCAGCTTGACATGGATGGGTTTGCCGAATAAATGTACGAAATTTGTCCCAACTTTAATATATGATGTTAGTACTTTGTTTACTAGAGCAATGTGTACCTATGTAAATTACTGGAGCATGAACACTGTAAATTTGTAAAGGCTTTTATATCTTCCTCGTTATGTAATGTGTGTTCGACCCCCACGCCCTCAAATTTTGAATGAGATGATTTTGGATAATGAAAGTGCAGCACATATTTTTATTCTGGTGAACCTGGATTCGAGGATCAAAGACTGTAAAATACTGGAAATGTTTCCCGGTTACACCAACTTGTTTAAATAGGGTTGGCTGAAGGCACAGACGTAAGTCGGCGAGAGAATTCTACTCATGTAGCTGTAGCATTGCTCTTTCTGCTTTATATTTGTGATATTCTTAGAATTATGGTTTACCGAAATATGCACCCTATCAAGCAGCTCTCTCTGCTTTGTATTTGTGGTATTCCTTAGGATATGGCTTACCGAAATATGCAGGCTATCGAGCAGTTGGTACACTCGCATATTTTATAATAGACGGCTTGCCTCTTAAGCATTCCAATTTCAGGGTAAGTTTCAGCTACTTGGGGAGGTAAGTTGTTGAATCGTTCTCCTTTCCTCTGCTCTTGTTCATGTTGAGTTTTACATGAAGTCTTTGCTACATATACATCAAACCTTATATAATGGGTTACATGATGCTACATGACATTTTATCATTGGATAGTTTAATCAACTTTTTCATCCAATTATTTCACTACGCATAATTATGTGGCAAATTGTAATCATGTCATATGTACAATGTTTGTTGACAATGTTGGTTGACATCCTACTTGGCATAATCGAATTCGCCCATTTTAAAAAACTATTTTCTACATCATAGGTTTGGATTTTGGCAACACATGGTCGTTAACCAAGTCTATACATTTAGCTTTATTTCACCTTCTGAATGTTCTTTTCGGGACAAATAACATAATCCTTGTTGCAAATAGCTGTTTCATTGAATTATATGCTGAGACATAAATTGAGTCTGCCTGGAATCTCCAAAAATTTTGATTGCACCAACTACGAAAGAATCCTTGGTTCTTAATGCATGGTGTTGTTTGACTAAAGGGTGTTAAAATCGGCTTGGTCTGTGAACTCGTCACTATTATGGGCTAGCTGAATTGGGGAGGGGTCTTTTTTAATCAATAATTGAGAAAAAATAAATATTTTTATTGGTACATCTGCAATCTTTAAAATAAATATTTTGGACACCCTTCATGGGTCACTAGGTTAAAAATTCAACATGGCATGGCTTGCCCAAAGTTTGATTTGATTTTTTAATGGAGTTGTTGAATATTTGTTCAAAATTAATGGAATGATAATGGACTAATTGTGGAATTGGTATAATCAAAAGAAATTGAAAAATGAAAAATTTGATTTTTTGCTTATGCGTACGCACAGGCTTAATTTTGTGCGTACGCGAGGTGTTTTGGCAAAATTAGAATTAAATTTTACTTCTACTTTGCGTACGCACGGTTTATATTATTCGTACGCATAGTGTTAAAAAATAGCCGTTGATTGATTTTTCAATTTGAAACTTCGGAGTCGTTTTGGATTAAAAGTTGTCACTTTTCATCTTGTTTTGGCACCATTTCGTGAAGCTATGATTCATGACTATAAATATGTGTTTGTTGGACATAAAAAACACATGAAAATCAAATTACAAAACATATGGTAATCTGTCATCATTCCATAAGAAAGAAAAATTCTTTCTTCCTCCACATTCATATATTCCCTTTATGTTCTTCAAGTTCGGGTGGAGAAATACTTGTGCTTTTGTATTTCTTTACATCAAGGTTTGATCAATCCTTCAAACCATTTGCCACGAGATCTTTTAAGCACCAACATTAATACCAAGAGGGGGCAAATATCGTTTGAGGACAACGATGTAATGTTATGTTTGAGCCTTCCATTTCCATCATGATCCTGATTCGTTTTTTCATTCTCTTGATTAATTTTCTATATTGCTTCTTCTCCAACCCCAGTGGTGAATAATTTCCCAACAATCTCAAACGATATTTTTGCAATGAAGAATGAAACTACGATAGCGACGATCAAGTCGATAAATCAACACTTCATTGGAAAAGAAATCTGGAACGCGATGTTTCTGTTGAAGAATGAAAGGATTGATCCCGTTTGGTAAGATGAAATTATATTCAATCTTCTCACATACAAAAGGTATGTTTTTGTGAATATAATTGTCTCGTACCATTTATATTCACATTTGGAAGTTTTATTGTGCCCATGTGCTTGACATCCAATTGATTCCATAAAATATAGTATGCGTTCTGGGATTGTGCAAGCACATAAATTTGTTTTGTGCACTCATATAATCATATTGATGGAAAAATATTAACTGCCGCCACCATCTGTAAAAGGGTGTTTTTATTCAGATCGTCATTTGCACTATGCATTCCTCCATGAACCAGTGTGCATATGATTCTGTTATAGTTTAATGAAAGAGCACATTTTTCGACCGTTGCATGCATGTGGAAATCTAGTAAGTTACCTATTCAAAATAATTGAAAGTTGTGCAGTATAACGGTATAAGTGACAGATTTGTGCATCCCTACTGGCTGTATTTCCAAATCCAATTTCACATATAAGTGGGTGATTACATAATACATGGAGAGAATAATAAAATAATCTCCAAAGTCATTATACAAATTACAGTAAGTTGTTTGTCCACATGGCTTAGAATTTACAAAATAATATTCTATGCATCTGGTTTCTTCGGTGGACGTATCTATTGAATTCTGAAAAGAGATCATTTGAATTTGAACTACCTTTTTTTTTGGGAAGTTATCTGTTGACTGTTGAAAATAATGAAGGAATCATGAGAAGTTGATTATGGTTAAATGATTACATAAAGGCACAAACTCGAAACCATAAAATGGCCAATTTTAATTTTGGTTTTGTTATTTTGGTGCTTTGCCATTGATAATAATTTTATTCCATATCTGTATGCATGTCATAAATCATGATTCTGTGGCATTATAATCACTGTGTATATGCACGTTGTTGTGGAAAGATGTATCTTCCTATTTTAAAAAATAAAAATAAAAATAAAAATCGGATTATTCAATTTTGAATTGAATGATCCACCGGTGCCAAAAAGGATTTATTTGGCCGGTTACGGTTCTATGATTAATTCATATTCCTAAATTGTTCATTTGGCGTGTATACTATTCTGCCATGCCATGGATATGATTGAATATATCATAAGTGTGAAAATTAGAAATTAATATAACCTGGGATCTTTGAATATGCTCCAAATTGTCATATAAGACTTGGGATTTCAATTGATTAATTTAATTTTCAACTAGTTGATTTATTTGGTGATAGTCACTTGATGAAATATTTTGTCGTATTATAGTATGGTGACTATGAGTAGGATTTGATTCTCATTAGTTGATGTGTGCAAGTGTTTATTTGATTTTGACAAATGTATGTGCATAAAGGAAAATGTGTGAGAATATTTGGAAAAAATTATTCACACGTGCTCACTCGAAGATGCATAATTTTTTGGCATTAACCCATATGGTTAAATGGTTGAAATTTTGATGTGCATACTATATTATTGCAATAATATTCATGATATTGTATATATGGAAAAATTCTATAGTATTAGAATTTTATGTGAACTTTTATGACCATTTCTCTACTAGAAAATTAAAATGACATGATAATTTTGATTGATTGGTTTCATGTCTTGTTGAACTCATATTAACTTGGGTTAAGTTGATAGCCTCATTTAATCCTATGAAATTAAGTGAGATGATTATATGTCAATTATATTCGCATAAAAGCATGACAAATTGTGATTTGTCCTAATTTATTTTAAAGCGGAAGCGCATTTATTGAGAAATGGAAATTTTGTAGAGCACAAATTGTGTTTGCATATTAGTATAACAAAATTTATAATATAAATAACCTTCATGTATAAAGGATATTGTGAAAATCAATTTTGATTAATTGATTATTCTCACTTTGTTGTGACAATTGGAAATGGCTCTTATGCATGACATTTTAAAAAATGTAATTTAAACCAATTGTGGTGGCTAAAGATCTATTTGATTATGGTTGTTATTCGGTGATTAATTCCAATATGTGGGTTGTCACATTTGCTTGGAAAATACACGAACCCACTTGAGTAGCCCACATGTTTCTATAGGGCATCATTTGTTGAACGGTGCATTTGCCATTATGTTGGTTTATGGACTTCGAAGTGCAAGTAAAGCACATCCATATCTGTATTTTGAGACCAGCCTATTAATCTTTAATGGGTCTAAAGGATGTGTAAGGATGCCTACTATTTGTTGGAAATACATGAAATTTCTTGACTACGTGTTCTATTAGAATATGAGAATCACTTGATAAACTTGATGATCGATTTCATGTTCTATTGAAATGTTGATAGCCACAAATTAAGTGAGATAATCATATGGAAAATCGTGTTTGCATATAAAAGAGACAAAATGTGATTTGTCCAAAAGTGAATAAGGCGAATATGTACCATGTCATTGAGGTGATATGATGCTATCTTGTGAAGGTCACGAAAGTGATAAAATGTCAATGATTGGAGATTAGTCTCATTCGTTGTTGAATTGGACTTTAATCATGGAACCAAATTGTGTTGGTTTATGCTTGAAAAGTATGGTAGGTCTATGAGATGACCTTGATCAAAATTGTGTGATCAAAATTAAATAGTGGATTGAAGTACATTGTGAATTAATGATAACTATCTAAAAGTATGTAGACTTTCATGGTTATTATTGAAGTGATAAGCAAATTGAACTACAAAAGAGTTAAAGTTCAAGTAAAATCCCAAATGTGGGGGGTTGACATATTAAGGAACTCTAAGTTCGAGTATACCCGAAATGTGGGGGTTAACATTAATCTTATGAACTTATATGAGGAAGTTCAAAGATATATGGATACAACATTATAAGATTGCATAAGAATTCCTAATTGAGGAAATGTGGGGGTAACTTAGTTTAAAAAGTTACCGTATCATTTACCTTTTAATCATAGAAATACATCTATGATGGAGAAATGTAGAGAATGCCTTGTAAGGTTGAAACACACTAAGCCCTTGTTTGAGTCTCATTCTTTTGGAAAAATTCATTTTTCAACAGTATTTTGACATCATTTCAACCACACATTCTTCAATAAAATAATATTACACGTTAATCTAAAATTTTTTCTTATTTTTTAACCACACATTTCCCATCAATACATTATTCAAAAATTCATTATACCCCAAAAAATGGGGCTCAAACAAGGGCTAAGTCTAAAAGTGGATTAAATGGATAAAGGCCGATTGTGGCGCTTGCAAAACCAATGAAATATTTAAAGAATATTCATTAAAGATCATTGTAATGATTCAATGATGATAAGTGAATACCCAAGTATGAAAATCTACAAATAGAAGTGATGGACTAGTGTAATGAATTAATGGAAATCATCCAACAAGTGTTTTAAAAATTAATAAGGCTTTAAATAAAGCGAGTGAGAAGCATGTGACTTCTTGGTGGTGACAAATTGTATCTATCAAATAAATTGATCGTTGGCTAGCTATACTTTGATAAGATACTAAGTCACATGAAATGAAAAGTCAAGACATATAAGTCTTAGACGTGACTTAAAAAAGAAATTAGCAAAGATGGAATAATTTTTGTAAAGACGTAGCAGATCCTTTAATTAGATCACTAAATAAAATTTTAGTGGCATCTACTTCGAATAGGATGGGGTTGAAACTCCTAAACTACAAAGGTCCATCAATGAAGACAACCCTACCCGTCATTACTCAAAAGGTAATCCATGGGCTCAAAGGGTAACAACAAGTCATTCAATATGTGGATAGTTGCAGCATTATATAAATCCGCGATAACCTTATTCTAATTAAATGATGCTGGTTGTTACTGAAGCGAGGGTTGAGTATTAAAGCTCTTAATGAAGTTCAGTGTTAAAACACAAGTACCTCTAAAAGTAATAAAGGTATTAGAAGAACTTCACCTAAACAAACTTCGAGGTGGTGCCATTTCAATTGAGAGTTGGAGTTTTTCTCTTAAAAGTTTGTCGAATAGGATGAGCGCAAGGCCATAAAAGCGCTAAGCGAGTTGAGGAACTTGAGAACACATGATACTTATGTGTGTATTCTTTCCAGTATTGTCACAAGGAATAATTGGTTCAAAACTTCCATACTACCTCTAATTCCAACTTTACTTTGTTTGAATTACACTATGGTTAGATTCAAATCGAAAGATATCTAATCCTTATGTATAAGTGTCGTCTTTTTGAATATGTGATCGTATTAATTTTGAACAAGTGGGGGATTGTTGAATATTTATTCAAAATCAATGGAATGATAATGGATTAATCGTGGAATTGGTAGAATCAAAAGAAATTGAAAAATGAAAATTTTGATTTTTTGCCTATGCGTACGTACATGCTTAATTTTGTGAGTACGCGAGATGTGTTATGGTAAAATCAGAATTAAATTTTGCTTCTAATATGCGTACGCACGGTTTATACTATGCGTACGCATAGTGTTAAAAAATAGCCGTTGGTTGATTTTTCAATTTGAAATTTAGGAGCCGTTTTGGATTAAAAGTTGCCACTTTTCATCTTGTTTTGGCACCATTTCGTGAAGCTATGATTCATGACTATAAATATGTGTTTGTTGGACATAAAAAACACATGAAAATCAGATTACAAAACATTTGGTAATTTGTCATCATTCTACAAGAAAGAAAAATCATTTCTTTCTACACATTCATATATTCCCTCTAAGTTCTTCAAGCTCGGGTGGAGAAATGCTTGTGTTTTTGTGTTTCTCTACATCAATGCTTGATCAATCCTTCAAACTGTTTGCCACGAGATCCTTTAAGCACCAATATTAATACCAAGAGGGGGCAAATATCGTTTAAGGACAATGATGTAATGTCGTGTTTGAGCCTTCCATTTTCGTTATGATCTTGATTCGTTTTTTCATCCTCTTGATTCATTTTCTATATTGTTTTTTCTCCAACCCCCGTGGTGAATAATTTCCCAACAGTTGTCTAATGATGGCAATGGGTCGAGTTGGCTTAAACACACGAGCTCAGCTTGTGCTCGTGAGTAACGAGTCGAGCTTAAGCTTCGCTCGGCTCACGAGCTCGATTTTTTTTTTTTTGAAAATGTTCAAATTTTTCTTCACATTTTTTACGAGCCCACGAGCTGAACTTAGGGGTGAGTCAAATTTTGACTCATGGGCACGAGCTTTAACGAGTCAAGTGGCCGAGCTGACAAGCCGTCCGGCCCGTTTGACACCCCTAGAGTTGTCCTAAGCTTAGAAAATCTGCTCATTTTTACGTCACTTCAGCTGCATTAAAACATTATTGATGTTGAACTCATAGCAAAAATTGGATAGATTCATTCAAACTGGAATAATTAGGAATTCATAAATATTTGGGATTGGATTACACTTAGATTTGCTAGTGATTAGTTGTAGTTTTGGTCGTAAGTGCATGTCTTCAATGAGATTTTCGCTTTCTTTTTATTCTTTTATGCTACACTGTTCTCGTAATCTTCTCTATCAAACGAAGTGTGATTGCTCATTGTTTATTATGCCCCCATTTGAATATCATTCTTTTTCATTTCATTTTTCTCTCTTTTATTTTCAGTCACACAATTTTTTATAAAATAATCTTACATATAAATTGAAAACTCTTCATTCTTTTTCAATCACTCATTTTTCAAAAAAAAAATAAAAAAAAAATACTATTCCATCCATTTTTATTTCTAAAAAATGGGGACCAAAATGGGGCATGTTTTTTTAGATAGTTGAATTTGTATGTGATAGCAATAATGAGGATCAAAAAAATTTTCATCAGTTTTTGTATATTGTGAAGGTTTTATAAGCAAATGAGATAGATTGTTTTCAAAGCAATATATTTTGTCGAACTATTTATTGTGGGATCTCTTTCATTAGAATTTTTTTTTATTATTATTATTATTATTATTATTATTATTATTATTATTATTATTATTATTATTATTATTATTATTATTATTATTATTTTCTTTTGGTTATGAGGTTCTTGTCTTCATCCGGTCCACTCTTAAATCTTAAAAAATATACAAAAAATCCAAAAAATGTAAGATTAACCCCAGTTATGTGCTCACATCCTTGTACATAATTAAATCGAAATCATTCAAGTATCATATAGACAATTAATACTAGGCATCACTTGACTTGATCATGTAATTAAAGTTTCCGAAAGTATAACATGCATGTGAACGATTTAGACCATTATGATATTGTTGACCTCGTTTTTCGTTGGGGCTACATGGACACCAAATATCGGTCCAGCTTGTGCGCACGAACGCAAATTCCAACACTTATGGATAAGATAGTAATCGACAATATTAAGGATTTGATGTGGAGGTGCATTATAGCACAAGACAAATGTGTTCGAGATCCGGCAATATATCTTCAAATAGATTGTAGGATAATAACCAATCGACAATAATTTTAAGGAATGAAAGTTAGCCATCTTTAAGCTAAAACAAGTGTATGTTCAGCAGGAGAGAAAATAAATAGTAGTATTTAGTGTGTAGATTTGCAATGGTCCCTTTATGTTACATTGGGGAGGGGTGTATTTATAGCACTACAAATGAAATTTTGGTCCTTGGATGGAGATACACGTGACGTCATCTCCTTAATTCAAGCGTCTAATCGTAAGCCTTAATTTTGACTTGCTAGCCTGTGATGTACTCAATGTTTACATAGAGTCGCCACTTTATTAACAATTCTTAACATTTGTACTCATTACAATGTTTCATCAATCATCCTTAAACGATTTTGCACATAAGTATGGGATCTTCCTCATGCAGATCGTCACTAGATGCAGGGGCTTTAGACTCCTATGAAGCTCTTCACCTCAACGGAAGACATGGGCCTCGTATTTTGGGTTGGACAAAACTCTCGAACCTTACCAAGTGGTTCTTCTTAAGTTAAATACTCGAACGGGTATCTAAATTGAAAATCGACGGGTTCGGTTCAGTTCTCAGTTCTAGATCAATAATCTAAGAATCGAATCTCCCTAATTTTTTTAATTAATTTATTTTAAATAAGTGAAATTATTTGATTTTTCTAAATAAATTTGCTAACTAGTTAATTTAGTTCAAAACAAAAAATATGATTTTCATATTTCTAATTTTCAATTCAAAATCAATTTAATCAAATTGACCTAAGTTTTATCCAAATTTGTTACTCTACCGTAGTGTCGTTTCTACCGTTCTAGAGAAATCGAATTGAAACTTAACAACGCCTCTCTTAATCATCGTGAGCTCGCTACTTTCACTTCCTGTGATTTTAACAATCAAATTTATGAATAACTCAGCAAAAAGAGACGCAAATGACACATAAGATTAGATTACATTATTTTTAAGAATTAAGATTGAAGATATCGTTAGTTGAATTAATGTAATTTTGTAAATATTAAAAAAAAATTAATTATAATACGAAACCTAGGTACCGAATAAAACAGAACCCGAATAGTTTCACTTACTATATACTGGAAAATTTTGAATCCGATTTAGTTCTCTTTAGAACCGAATCGAATCGAACCATGTCTAGCCATACCTCAGACTAATCTCTCTGACCTCGTCACTCGTCTGTGGATCTTCGTTGAGGTGGTTCCAATAAGTCGAGTGAGTAAGCTGCTTCACCAAGGAGCCTCAGTTGTCAGGACGTGGATAAGAGAGCCTTGGTAACAAGGAGCCATGTGTGGTAAGTCGTAAAAGATACCAAATGGAGGTCGGTTTGGGTGGGATGGGATTTGAGAAGAAGATGGATTTTATTTTTTCTTTCATTTTTAATTTTTGATTTTTTGATTTAATTAATATTAATCGTTTTAAGTTTGAAAATATAAAGTTTCTATTTTTTCCCTTATAAATTTGTTAGAATTTGGTCTTTTTTCTTTCATTTTTAATTTTTGACTTAATCAATATTAATCATTTTAAGTTTGAAAATATAAAGTTCCCATTTTTTCCCTTATAAAATTGGTTGGAATTTGGTCAAAATTAAAATTTCCAGTCAACTAATGATATTTTGGATGGAATCCAACAAATTGTCCTCTAACCACACACGCTTGAAAGTTTTGGGACCCTGGGTGCAATATATGAAGGATTAGGGTAAATTTTGCAACGATATGAAAGGTTTGGGAGCGCAACTACAATTAATTCGTCTACCCCAACATAGCCCCAAATTCTACTTTTCGCACATGTATAATTAGAGTTGATTGTTTTAATAATCTCCGAACTTATAGCATGGTCATTGTTTACTCATTAAATTTTAAAGTGTTTCACAGTGTTCATTGAACTTTGTCCATTTCCACTTCATCCATCATCGTCAAAAACTCATTACCTTATCTGTTGAAGTAGCTAAGGAAAAATCTAACGTATCAAGTTACGCCCGTTAAAAGAATTACAACTTAGCCAAACCATTGTTTCATTACTGATTCAACTTACATTATGCCACGGTTTATTCATCGAACTTCAAAATATTTCCCAATGGTCACTTATCTTTGAGATATTATACTACATCCATTATCCACCATATTTCATTTACTCCGTTGCTAAATTATTGTACGAAAATTCTATTGGTAAGTATATTCATAAAAAAATTACAACCCCACCAACTCACAAAAATCATCATATGTGAATTGAACTTCTACACCCTATAAACTTCTTTAAAATCCAATAAAGCCTTCCCAATTTCAACCCTAAAAAGCCTAGTGATAAGTGCATTATGTTACACTTATTTAGGTCTTTAAATTAGGGTATCTGTTGGATATTTCAATAAATTATGACTTAATTCTATATATATTGTGTTTGTTAAATAAAGATCAATGAATTTGATGGAATTGGAGACAATGAACAAGGAAATGGTGAAATATAGACAAAGTATGATCGAAATACAAAACGATTGTTGAAGATCACATATGACCATCTAGATGCAATTAGAAGTTAAATGTGGTGAAATATAGGCAAAGTATTTTCACAAATCAATTTCTCATCGATCAAGTTATGTTTCAGATTTTCAGCTTTAGATTGAAACCTAATTTTCACATAGTAATCGTTCAAATTGGAAAAGTGATTTTTCAAAAGAATCACTGGGGACACTTTATTGGGTTTTAAACAATTTTATGGGGCGTGGAAGTCATGTTTCACATATGGTAATTTTGGTAAGTTGATAGTTTTCATTTGAGTTGTAATCTTTTCCATCTGTAACTTATCACGTGCAATTTCTATGGGAACATTAGCAATGAAGTTAACAAAATATGGAGGATGATCGATGGAATGCAACATCACAAAGATGACTGACCATTGGGAAGTATTTTCAAGTTCGATAAGTAAATTGTGATCGAGTGTAAATTAGAGAAGTAATGAAACACTGATTTGGTTGAATTGCAATTTTTTTTAATGACGGTAACTTATATGTCAAATTTTCTTTAGCCATGTCAGTGAATAAAGTAAGGAATATTTTAGTGCAATGGATAAAGTTCCATGAGTATTGTGAAGCAGTTTCAAATTTGGTGAGTTCACTGTCACGATAGTTATTTCGCACGGGTTAATTCGCTAACAATTAAAGAGAATCAGACGATTGTGTAAGGGATGAAACCTCTTGAGACAAAGTCCCAAAAAGGGGTGTTCTTTTTATTGGCGATGAACTTTACAATTGGAAACGGAAAACAATGTGCCTCCAAGGGGCGCAAGCACACGAGTTACAGAAAAGGAAATGTTTAAGTCTAAAAGCTAAAGGAATGAAAATTACATATTCTCTGTTCGAGAGTTTTGGATTCGATTCCTTACTTCTAAGTTCTTTCTCCCTTTTATACTTCATAGGCGATCCCTTTGTGATTAACTGCTCTAAAAAACTGCTTGATCGCCCTATAACTACCCACTTTCTTTGTAGTGGCTATTTTGTCATGCAACTGTCCTTTTAACTGCTGCCATTATCTTGCATCGTTCAACCGCTTTCGATTGAATCCCTTGAGTCGTGGAACGTGATAAAGTTACTTTAGCAACTGCCTCAATAACTGCATCATAATGCGTTATGCTTGTTGATACCTTGGGCGACTTGAAGATTTGGGCGAGACTTTGGACGACCGTATGCCACTCTATTCGTTCAGACTCTGAGCGACTTACAAACTTGGACGATAGCGTTACCGCACTATTGGGCCCCTTATTTGGACATTCACCTTGATTCGTTCAATTGGATTTCGTTCTTTGGTTATCTGATTTGGGGATCCTCCAATTGGGCTTTATTCTCTGGGCCGTTCGATTTGGGCTGAATTTTTATGTGCCAACAATTACCCCCCAATATGGCAGAATTAATAATAATTATTGAATTTTGCCATATTCACTTCACGTCTTCAGCAACGTTCACGATCCCCAAAGAATTTTAATCATTGTCTCCTTCTATAACTTGAAAAGGTGCGTCGCTTTGCAAACCCTTATAAACTCCGAACACGCCATTTTACTGCTACGAAATCACGTTTCATATTCCTTACGCATCCTTCGCGATTCACTGTTCATATTTTGCTTCCTTGTTACGTAACTCTGAAAAACTTCGTTCCTTCTTCAATGGCTGCTTTACAATCCCAAGCTAGCGATTCCTTTAGTTTTGACGACTTTCAGAAACTTCTGAGTCGTTCATACGTAACCCCAAGTTTTCTTGCGCCCGCCGATGTTGGACGTAATGAGTTTTACTTGGGTCCTTT
>NC_036259.1:10743462-10745194 GCF_002742605.1 Olea europaea var. sylvestris | reverse complement strand
CACAATCATTCGAGTGCTGAGCCTACTCATGCTGAGCGAGTGGCCTTCCTTTTACTTTGGCTTTGTAAATATGTGTTGTGTGTGCCTAGTATAAAGCCCTCTCTGAGTTATCTACCTATAGCGCACGAACTGGCGCGTGGCAGGCCTTTGAATTTATGTTCTTTGTTTTTGGCTGCCCTTTATAGAGGTATGGCTTTTCTTCAGGCTCAATTAAAGAATGGTGCATCTCCTACTGGCAGTGGACCTCTTTGGTTCACTCAGCTGTGGTTGAGATCCTATTTTCCATTGCTTGGTGCTCCATCCATTTCTTGTCCTTCTGCTAGCTGTTACGGGCTAGCTATGGAGCCTTTAACTCCTGTAAGTATGTCTAAAAGGGACATTTTTTCATTCTTTTATTCTTTAAATTCGATCTCTTCCTTCTTTTCTTTCCCTCCTTTTTTGACTCTGGACTATGTACATCCTCCTTCCACTCTAGATAGCGCGAGCACCTCTCTGCTCATTTGGATCCAGTTCTTAACTGGGAGGGAGCTTTTCCACGATATCTTAACCGGGACCAATGCCAAAGCTGGGGTAGAAATTTATGCTCCCCAATTTTTTGCTCGGCAGCTTGGTTTTGGCCAAACTTGGCCTGTTCCTCTTTGCTATTCGAAGAACTTAAACGACCGTTTTCATACCATTAATAAGGTGGAAGCAGAGGCTATAAACGCTCGCAACCTCCACTTATCAAGCCATTTTTCATTAGCCCCTTTTAATCCTTGTCATGCTACTCACCCTCTTTTCGAACAACTTTGGCCATCGGTGAAGCGCAGATTATTTGCGACTGAGGCCAATCGTGCCTTTCATTCATTAGACCAACCGAGTATTTCTTCTCCTTCTCCTGTTTTGGCCACTCCTTTGTCTATTCGGAACCCCTCTCCTTCTCGTCGTACTAAACAATCTGCTCGTCCATCTTCTTCCCTCCCTGCCAGGCCAACTATGGCCAAGAGTGCTCCAAGCCGCAAACGGCCAGTCTCAGCATCTCCCATTCTGGAGGATGATGTTGATGATGATGATGATGATGTCCCTCTTATCGTTAAAAGGAAGGTACTTAAATTGGCCTATTTACAAGTATGCTCTTTCTCATTTGAAAATTTTCTATGTACTGATGATCTTTTGGACTTTTCAGAAAAGATCAGCTTCCCCTTCAAAGGCTTTGGTATTACCAACTCCTGCTCCATCATCCCCTGTTGAGGCCACTTCATCCAAACCGGTTGATGATGGGACCATGCTTAAAGGTATGTCTTCAGTCCCAGATTCTTCATCACAACCCACGAATGAGCCACCTTCCTCCCAGGGCGTCGACCCCCCAATCACCGAAGCAGAAGGTAATTCAGTTTTTTGATGTCTTACCTTTGCTCGTGCTATTGGTTTCTGACTGGTTGCTCTTTGAACTTTGCAGATACTCCCATGAGTCCGCCCGTTGTGGCAACGTCTTCTCGCTCGGACAAGGGGAAGTCCTCACGAATGGATGAGTCGTTGGTGGCCAGCTTGGCTGAGGATGCGCCATCTTCTATGATTGTCGACGAGGTAGTTTTTCTCTTTGTCCCATTCCTATTTCCAACTTGTTTGTTGTAACGAATATTTTTAATGTTGGCAATCTTCTTTGCAGGATGCTGACAGGATTGTTCGTTCTATCCAGGATTTGTTCGCTTCCTGGGGGCAGGTCCAAATGCCTCGCCCTACTCCATATGAT
>NC_036259.1:10741868-10743189 GCF_002742605.1 Olea europaea var. sylvestris | reverse complement strand
AGGGCGAGGATGGCCGCTAAAAAGCGCAACGCCTCTCAGGGAATTGAGCGAACCAAATCCTTGGTCGAACAGTACAAGAAGCTGGAGGTTGATGATGATGACGTTGCGGCTGAATTGAACATCACTTCCTCCCGACAGAACGAGGATTGGGAAAAACTTAGGGAACGAATTCGTTCCTTATGGGGTAGTTTGTAATTAAGACACACGATGTCTTTTCTTTTTTGTACTTTTGTCCCTTATTAATGAACATTAATTTCTTGTGCATTTATTTGATGTTTATTTTCTAATCATCAATTCTTCAAGCATTTAACTGCTTTACGTTAAGAATTTTGTCCATTCCCTTTTGATATTCCCATTACTGTTCCCGAGACTTAGGGCCATTTAATTTCGTCTATTAGACAGAAATGTGGCTGTTCATATTCTGTCTCTTCATCTTCACCCCCTTATAAATGTTTAGCATTTTTCATCCTCTATCTTCACATCCTCATTTTCTTATTCGAAACCAATTTGCTGCCATTTCTTGGCATTCTGACGATCAATCTGATCCGAAAATGGATTGTTTAGTCCGTCCGCCTTATATTTACTTTGATGCCACCTTTGGTATGGGAGGTATAGGAAATGTTTTCTGGCCCGCAGCGAAGTTTTTTCCTGCAAAATTCTTCCCATCGTCTCTTTGTTCTTCATAAGGAGTCAATGATGGAAGGCAATTTTTGGGCTGCTCATGGGCCATTTTGCTTGTTGAGAGTGCTTCTCAGCTTGCTTGCTGAGAGTGTTTCTCAGCCTATTTGCTCGCTATTGCAGCGATGCATTTAGGAAGGTGGTGAGGCCAGTACACCCTCTCACTCGTCAATTCCACCGCTGCAGTGATGCATTTAGGAAGGCAGTGTGAAGCTTACTCAGTGATTGGCTGGGAGATCATCTTACTTTAGTTGTATTTTGTAACACGCCTATTACCTGTATCTTTTATAGTCTTGTAAAGAACGTTTGGTAATAAAGAACTTTATTTGAATGTATTTCGTTCTGTCTTTATTATTTTTTGATCGTCCAGAATGTTTGGTTACGTTTTTATCTGTTCGCATTCCCATAAAGAAGGAACATATTTTTTTAAATACTTGCCATTAATGAATCTTACGTGCTTGGTGCCATCTAAATCTTCCAAGTGGTATGCTCCATTAGGCAATACATTGCTTATTTTGTATGGTCCTTCCCAGTTGGGCGACCACTTCCCGTACTTTGGATCCTTGGTGTCCAAAGGGAGTATCGTCTTCCAAACTAGTTCACCCAGGCTGAACGACTTGGCTATGACTTTTTTATTATAAAA
>NC_036259.1:10739019-10739318 GCF_002742605.1 Olea europaea var. sylvestris | reverse complement strand
AACTCGAATACTGCCAACTTGTCCTTCAACGCTTTTAGGGCAGTCTCTTCCTTTGCTTTGTCATTGCATTCCTTATTAAAAACCATCAGTCTGGCTTTGAAGGCCTGAATATCGGCCATTTGCTTTTGCAATTCAGAATCCAGTCAAGATTCCTTGATTATTCTTTTGCCAATCATTGGCTCTCCTAAGGCCACTATGTTTGGCCTCATCCGCTTGAACATCTCAGTGAGTGCGTCCACTGAGAATGGTTCTTCGCTTTGTGCGACTACTTGAGTTTCTTCCCCGTCTTGTACCACTCT
>NC_036259.1:10737143-10737766 GCF_002742605.1 Olea europaea var. sylvestris | reverse complement strand
AGGGCGACGAGGATGCTGCCATGTCTCTGGTTTCTCCGTGTTTCCATTTACTTCCCTTTTACACCTTGCACATAGGACGTTTTAGTCCTTTTTTGGTTCTTTTCCTTTGATACGTTCAAAAACACTGGGATGTGGCTTAGGATCTTCTTCTCCGTCATCTATGACTAACTTGAATTTTGGTAACTTGTTCTTGAATCCAGATGTTACCATGTTTACCCCAAGTGGCTGTGGGAAAGGATTCTCGTCCACTGCCATCTTTTTCTTATCGTCGAACGTAATTCGTCCTGACTCAATAGCATCCTGCAACACGTGACGAAAAACCAAGCAATTGTTAGTCAAATGTGACCATACATTATGCCACTTACAATATTTTTTACCCTTTATTTGTTCAGGGTTTGGCAATTTGTGCTTATCGCTCAACTTTATCTGCTTATCCCTATATAATTTATCAAATATAAGGCCAGCTTTGGTTACGTCGAACGAGAACGTTCTAGCCTTTATGTTTCCATCTTTTATGGGCTCATCTTTACCCGATGGTCTAGGTTTGGCCATTATGGGACAAGTATATGTATCCCCTTTGACCAATTCGGCCAAACACATTTCGGCCTGGTCGTATGACTCGT
>NC_036259.1:10608464-10737030 GCF_002742605.1 Olea europaea var. sylvestris | reverse complement strand
TTGAACCTTTGGAGAAAACTTTCTGCCCATTCATTTGGCATTTGACGTAGATTCGCCAAATCAGCCAAAGTGACTTCAGATTCAGTTTTGTAAAACTGAGCATGAAACAACTGTTCCAGTTGTTGCCATGTTTGAACAGAGTTCGCTGACAAGTTAATGAACCAGGAGAAAGCTGCTCCTGTTAACGAACTAGGGAAAAGTCTCATTTTGTGGTAATCGGTTACATCATCACTTTGCAACGTGAATCGCCCTATGTGTTCCAGGGTAGACACCTCTCCCAAACCAGTAAACAGTGAGAATTCTGGCACTTTGTACCCTCTAGGCCATGGATATGCTTGGTCAACCCAATCAATATATGGCTTCGTGTAAGTCGGTCTAATGATAGGACGCACCCCAAAGGCCATCTGATCCTGCACGATTTCCATAATCTGATTTCTCAATATGACATTGGGATCATATGAAATTCCTACAGGCTGATTAACCGGTTGATTTGCATGAGGTCTGATGTTTGGTCCTTGATTGGCAACAAAATTACCATGATTAGGGCCATTACCATTAGCCTGGACATCTACCCCCTCGTTATCACGTGGAATATTCTGTCCATTGTTTAGGACATTATCTCTCACGTTTGTATTACCCCCCAAGTTAGGCATACCACTACTACTACTTTGATTTGGTATTGTAGCACCTCCTTGGTTTGAAGTAGAGGGGCTAGAAAGTGGTTCTACCCCCTTGACTTGGATTTGGGACCGAAGGATTATGTCCTACGATCGTCCTAGTTTGAAAGTGACTTGCAAGAGGTATAGCCGGTTGACATATTTGGCCCACTAACTTGTTCATTGTTTCATTCAACGTCTTTAGTTGTTTGTCCATATTGTCATAGTGTGCATTACCACTTTGTGTAAATCTTTCCATATTATGAATACTTCGAAGATTTACCTGTTCAACGACGTCTTGTGTGAGTTCTCCAAGCAATGCACGCATGGTTCGAGGACTCAGCTCCGTCATTGGTTCGTAACGACTGTTACTGCTCTGATTTTTTCCATCTGTTCGTGGAGAGGCATGTTGCTCCTCATATCGCTCGATTACAGACTGGATTCCTCCCTGACTTGCTCCTTCCTTGTCGGATCTCTGAGGCATGCTGTTTCTCCTTTTGCACTTTCAACACCTAACACCACTGTCCCACTGGGCGTGCCAAATTGTTTCGCGCGGGTTAATTCGCTAACAATTAAAGAGGATCAGACGATTGTGTAAGGGACGAAACCTCTTGAGACAAAGTCCCAAAAAGGGGTGTTCTTTTTATTGGCGATGAACTTTACAATTGGAAACGGAAAACAACGTGCCTCCAAGGGGCGCAAGCACACGAGTTACAGAAAAGGAAATGTTTAAGTCTAAAAGCTAAAGGAATGAAAATTACATATTCTCTGTTCGAGAGTTTTGGATTCGATTCCTTACTTCTAAGTTCTTTCTCCCTTTTATACTTCATAGGCGATCCCTTTGTGATTAACTGCTCTAAAAAACTGCTTGATCGCCCTATAACTACCCACTTTCTTTGTAGTGGCTATTTTGTCATGCAACTGTCCTTTTAACTGCTGTCATTATCTTGCATCGTTCAACCGCTTTCGATTGAATCCCTTGAGTCGTGGAACGTGATAAAGTTACTTTAGCAACTGCCTCAATAACTGCATCATAATGCGTTATGCTTGTTGATACCTTGGGCGACTTGAAGATTTGGGCGAGACTTTGGACGACCGTATGCCACTCTATTCGTTCAGACTCTGAGCGACTTACAAACTTGGACGATGGCGTTACCGCACTATTGGGCCCCTTATTTGGACATTCACCTTGATTCGTTCAATTGGATTTCGTTCTTTGGTTATCTGATTTGGGGATCCTCCAATTGAACTTTATTCTCTGGATTGTTCGATTTGGGCTGACTTTTTATGTGTCAACAATATAAATTGGGTGATTATTGAAACCCTTTTAACTCCATATAATTATATTCCAATATCTATACAATTGCAGATGGATCCATGATCCGCATTAAAATTGTTGTGTGCTTTCGTGATTAATTATTGGTGGGTACATTTTGAGATATATCTTATAATGTATCAATGGAGGAAATTTGATTTCTTCGAGGAGAAGAAAAGCAGGATTCCAGAGGAAATAGATGGCAAAATTGAGTGCTGCTCCAGCGGCAGAGGAAAGATCGTGTTGGGTTGCTATGACGGCACGGTTTCGTTGCTCGATCGAGGCCTCCAGCTCCTCTATTCCTTCCCCGCACACTCCTCCTCCGTACTTTACCTCCAGCAGCTCAAGGTTTACTTGCTCCATCTCTTTTTCGCCTTTTAGAAAATTTGATTTGATCAGTTGATTGTTTATTTATTATGGAGTGAAAGTAGGTGGCTTTTGCTTAATTTGGGAATTACTAAGATATGGAGTTCTGAGGCGCACCAATTATGAATTCGGTATATATGGGTCTGTTTATTATGAATTATAAGTTACAATGTTATTGCTTATCCGTAATGTTGAACCACGTTTTGAAAAATTGTTAAAAACTATACAAAAAATGATTTATGAGAATTTCGCTGATTGAAAATGTTGTTACTGAACTGGTGAATCAGCAACGCAACTTCTTAGTTACAGTAGGAGAGGATGAGCAAATATCTCTGCAACAATCAGGCACGTGCTTAAAGGTTTTTGACCTTGCTAAAATGCAAGATGAGGGCTCAAGTACATCAAGTCCAGAATGTGTTCAAATTTTGCGGGTGTTTACCAACCAATTTCCTGAAGCAAAGGTAAATATTTACCTTTTACGTGTACCTTTTTTCATCTAACATGTAGTTATGTAGTCAGTTTCTTGAAATTGACTAAATAATGGCGGTTAGTTTGAATTGACATCAATTCCTCTTTGTTAGATAACATCTTTTCTAGTTCTAGAAGAAGCTCCACCTATAATATTTATTGCCATTGGATTGGACAATGGTTGTATTTATTGTATCCAAGGTGATATGGCTCGTAAGCTCATTAAGCGCTTCAAGCTTCAGGTGGATTATGCCCATTCAAATAAGACCACTCTCCTATTAATGGTCTTGGATTCCGAGTGGATGGCCAAGCCTTTCAATTGTTCGCAGTCACTCCGATTTCAGTAAGCTTGTTTGACTTGAGACCCAACCACCTCGAGGGCAAACACTTGATCAGATTGGATCTTCTGATTCTAGTGTAGCAATGACAGATCGCTCGGTATGAATCCCTAGATAATTTTTCTTTAAGTATTTTCCTTTACAAGTTGTGTTTTCAAGCACAATTAGATAGCTTTCTTGTTGTCTTGGTATCAGGAACTTATCATTGGTCGGTCTGAAGCTGTATATTTCTATGAAGTTGATGGTCGAGGTCCTTGTTGGGCATTTGAAGGGGAGAAAAAATTCGTTGTCTGGTTTCGTGGTTACCTTTTATGTGTAATAGCAGATCAAAGAACTGGCAAGAATACTTTCAACATTTATGATCTGAAGAACCATTTAATTGCCCACAGTCTAGCAGTTAAAGAAGTTTCTCATATGCTTTGTGAATGGGGTAACATAATACTTATAATGGAAGACAAATCTGCTCTTTTTATCGTAGAGAAGGATATAGAAAGCAAGTTAGATATGCTTTTTAAGAAGAACCTGTACTCTGTGGCCATTAATCTTGTTCAGAACCAGCAAGCTGATGCTGCTGCAACCGCTGAAGTGCTAAGGAAATATGGTGATCATTTATATAGCAAACAAAACTATGATGAAGCTATGTCTCAGTACATCCACACAACCGGTTATCTTGAACCTTCGTTTGTCATACAGAAGTTTTTGGATGCACAAAGAATCTACAACCTTACAAATTACTTGGAGAAGTTACATGAAAAGGGGCTTGCATCCAAAGGCCATACCACCCTTCTGTTAAATTGTTATACCAAATTGAAAGATGTTGAGAAGCTGAATGTTTTCATTAAAAGTGAGGAACAAGTGGGGGAACATAAATTTTATGTAGAAACTGCGATAAGGGCGTGCCGAGCTGCTAATTATCACGAGCAAGCGATGTACGTTGCCAAAAAGGCCGGGAAACATGAATGGTACTTGAAGATTTTGCTGGAGGAGCTATGCATGATGAAGCATTGCAATATATAAATAGCCTTGAACCTAGTCAAGCTGGGGTAACTGTAAAGGAATATGTAAAACTTCTTATAGAGCACAAGCCAAGTGAAACAATTGAAATTCTGATGTGTCTTTGCACCGAAGAAGGTGAACTGGTCAAGAAGGGGGCATCAAACAGTTCCTTTTTAACCATGTTGCCATCTCCTGTTGATTTTCTCAATATTTTTGTGCATCATCCACGTTCACTTATGGAATTTCTTGAAAGATACACCAAGAAAGTGAAGGACTCGCCTGCTCAATTAGAAATCCATAACACACTTTTAGAGTTATACTTGTCTTATGATTTGAACTTCCCATATCTTTCACAAAATAGCATCAATGAAAATGGTGGTCTGAGAACGGATCAACTATCAAGTACAGCCACGATGTCTGGAGCAAAATCTAATGGAAGAATAATTTTGGATAGGAATGATGTAAATGAGGAGAAAGATCGCCAGGAGAGACGGCGGAAAGGTTTACTCTTGCTTAAAAGTGCATGGCCTACTGAACAAGAGCAGCCACTGTATGATGTTGATCTCGTGATAATTCTGTGTGAAATGAATGCTTTCAAAGACGGGCTTCTATATCTTTATGAGAAGTTGAAATTATATAAAGAAGTGATTGCCTGTTATATGCAGGCCCATGATCATGAGGGTTTAATTGCATGCTGCAAGAGACTAGGGGATTCGGGAAAGGGTGGTGATCCTTCTCTTTGGTCTGATCTGTTGAACTATTTTGGTGAACATGGAGAAGACTGCTCCAAAGAAGTGAAAGAAGTTTTGACATATATTGAAAGGCATGATATTTTGCCTCCTATTATTGTTCTTCAAACCTTGTCCAGAAATCCATGCCTTATGCTTTCTGTCATTAAAGATTATATAGCTCGAAAGCTGGAACAGGAGTCAAAGCTGATTGGGGGAAGACCAAAGATCTATTGAAACGTATCAGGTTTGGGTTCTACACTTAAAATACATTGTTATTATATCAATTGAATTATCTTCATTCAAGGTTCAAATCTTGTGTTGAGAAGAAGAGGCAAATGGGGGTTGTTTCTTTGATAAATGGCCTTAAAAATGTTTTATGGGCACACATTCATATGTATCAGCTGATTAATACCGTCTGAGGTTATAGACATCTATGTTGGTCATTCTTTTCATTTAATGGTAACGCTAGACAAGAATTTGTCTTGTATTTTACAAATTTGAGACCATAATAAATTATCAGAGAACTTGCAGCGAGGTAGAATTTGGTTCAAGATTTAAAAACCCCAGACAGATAAAAGAGGCTAGAGCTTATTTATAATGTGCATTGACTTATTTGACCTGATTCCCTGTTTTAGCTTATGCCAACAGTATTCTTTAGAATAGTTGACTATACTATATACTTGAAATGAGTTTTTTTCATTTGGAATCATATCTTGGGTAATTAGGTCAGTATCTGCGGGGGAGGGTTGGCATCCTTATTTATTTTAAAAATTTCTGCCACTTCAGTTCAAATAAGGCCACTACCTTGAATTTTTTATGGTTTTAAGCTACAAATATTCATGCATGGTGACATCAAATGGCTAGGCAAACTATTTTGTTCACATTCACTGAATTGATAGATGTCTAAGATGGATGATACTTGAGTGAATCTGCAATCATGTATTTGCTAAGAAAAAAATCATTTAGGAGTTTGTTTGGTACAAATTTTAAGCTAATTAAAATTAATTTTTTGACTGTTATTTCACTGTTCTAGCTGTCATTTTTGAATTCTTTTTTCACAGATATGACCCACTTTATTTCTAACGGTCAAAAAATCAATTATAAAATCCTTACCAAACAACCACTAAATCTTTACAAAGATATAGACTATCAATTAGACTACCTGAAGTTGAGCTTATGCTTGAAAATTAATAGATCAACAGAAAATTAATTGACATTCAACTTGAAAATTTATAGACATTCATCACTAATTGAAGTTTTCATCGTTCTACCCAGTTGTTTGGCCTTGTAGCTCATGATCTATTTGGCAAAGCTAATACATTAATCTTTTCATTTTCTTGGCCTTGTAAACAGCAATGATCAAATAACACAAAAGTACTCATTCAGCAGACGCTGTAATATCTCATTTCTCTCTTTGTTTCTGTTCATCTTTTTTTCCTTTTTTTTCCCCGGCTGGGCCTGGAATTTTGTATTTGATTACCATCAACAATGAGAAAAGAAAACATGCATTACTCTTCATTTTGCAGGAGGAAACTTCAACAATGAGAAATGAAATCCAGGATCTTAGAACAAATGCAAGAATCTTCCAGCTTAGTAAGTGTACAGCTTGCACTTTCACCCTTGACCTTGCTGCTGTCCACTTTATGTGCATGCATTCGTTCCATCAGCGATGTCTTGGTGATAATGATAAAGAATGCCCCGAGTGCGCTCCTGAGTACAGGGCTGTTCTAGAAATGAAGAAGAACTTGGAGCAGAATTCTAAAAACCGAGATCAATTCTTCCAGCAAGTAAGAACTTCGAAGAATGGATTTTCTGTGATTGCAGGGTATTTTGGCAAAGGGGTCATCAGCAAAACAAGCAATGGACCTGCAGAAGCTCTAAATTCAAGTAGCGATTTCTGAGAAATTTTCACCATGGATAACAAAAGGTAACAATGAGCTGTGATCTCCTTTAGTCAGTAAACCCCGAGCATACGGTAGAAAATAATTGGTTTGTGAGGGTGACCAATCTAAAAGAAAATCCAGGAAATACACATATTGTATCTTATGATTGGAGTTAGCTGGTCTTTTCCAATAAATATGTTACTTGGGTCTCCAGTCTCCTTGAAAGCAAACTTATGCACGTGGGTCAGTACAATTCAAGTTTTGGTTCAACTGATTTGTGGTTATATTCTGAGCCAGTTAGCGTTGCAACTTGGTCCCGAGCTTCGCGATCGTCGTTTTCCAGTGTCTTATCATGTACTAAAGTAAATTCTGGTTTTGGTAAACAAATGCTAACTTGTTTATTGTTGGATCATATCCAAGGTGTGGTTTGGTTCTGTCACGTTTATGAATTAATGATTTACTCTTACGAAATTAAAAAAAAATGAAAACTACTTGTTTATTGAACTGTCCATTTGAATATTGCATATGATCGTACATGCTCTAACAGCAACGAAAATATTGAAACTAGATAATTAATTCAAGTGGTGCAAAGAACAAGGGTGAGGTATACTCAACCTTGTTGACAGTCGTAGTATGATGGTTCGATTCCTGAAACATGGATTGAGATTCTTTGTGAGCACCAGTATGTTCTCTGGCCTGTTGGGACACATCCCGCGATTAACCTCTCTCACAATGCTCCAAAGATGGGACGGTGGGGGACCCTTAAGGTTGGGATTCAACCTTTTAATTCAAGGTAATTTTAGTTCTCCTAAAATATGCTCATAGTTAGTCTTCAGTTAGTCTCTTTCTCCAAGACTCCCAAGGTTTAGCAAAGGGAGATTTACACAACAGTACCAATTAGGGTAAAAAAATTGTACACATTTAAATGAACAGTACCAATTAGCTTGACGTTTGTTGATATCTTTTATATAATTGTGACGACTATTCTTTACATGATTTACCTGTAATACTTAAAAAAAGAAAAAAAATTATACAGACCATTAGAATATAAATTTGAATTTTATTTTATCTTTCAAAAAGAGTCAAAATATTTATGAAAGATCATAGCACATGCTAACAATAATTAATTCTTAAAAATTGTTTTATTGCAATTTTTAGGTTTATATGTATAATATATTGAATTTTAATCTTCAATTTTTATTTATTTATTTTTTGTGGTGTAAGTGACAATTTGGAGACATGATTTTTTTTTTTTTTTTTTTTTTTTTTTTTGAAGAATTTGTGTTTGAAAAGTAGGAAAGGACTTTGGATTTACATTTGAAATTATTTTACTGAGGGAACGTGCGGTTGAAAATGAGTTTTTAAAAACGAGTATTCAACCACGGTATAGTTTTTCGTTTTTAAGCTATTTATTGTAGTTTCACTCTTGGTCACATTTTTTTAAAACTAACTTCTTCTCAAATTCATTTTTAACAACATATTTTTTGAGATTCACAATTTTTGTCAATTTTTTAATCATATTTTTCTTCAACATTTATCAAAATTTACTAAAAATCAAACATGAACACAATGTGATGTAACATACATTAAGTGGATTAAGTGCTATTAATTCATATACTAGTCAAACGAAAAACAAGTATATAAAACATTTTTAATGAGTGAAAAATATCTTTTAAATTAGTCAAAAACATGAAGTTATGCACGTTTAGCCCCTGTTTGATGGTCATTATTAATGTTTTGATTAGTATTTTTGAAGAAAGTGTGGTTAAAAAATAGAAAAAAGTATTGAGTTTACGTACTAAATGTTTTATTAAGTATTAACGATAGTCGATCTACTTAAAAAATAAAATTAGATTCTAGTTAGCTCCTTTTAAAACTTTTCAATTTAATTTAATTTAATTTTTTTCTCTCCTACTTTCAACCACACAATCTTCAATAAAGTAATATTACACTCAAATTGAAAACTTTTCAATCACACAATCTTTTAAAAAATATTATTCCCCTCATTATAAATTCAAATAATGGGGGCGGGCTTAGTTTTACTAATCAGGTGACAACTAGTTAGTTTTACAAATCAGGTGTACCGTTACAAATTTTAGTGAAGGTATCCAAAAAAAAAAAAAAACAAAAATAAATAAATTTGATGACTCACTCACAGTTTGTTCGGGAGCGATTTTTTGTCCCAAAAAATTGATTTTTTGATGATTATTTCATTATTTCAATCATCATATTCGACTTTTTCTCTTAAAGGTGAATATCACTTTTTTCCTAACGATTAAAAAATTAATTCTCGAAATCACTTCCGAACGGGCTCAAATTTTGTACAATATTGGTGGAAACATGTCACGTAAAAGTGGGCCCATGTGTACTGGCTAATAATTCAGCACAAAGTAAAATGGTCCCATTTCCATTTGATTTTGACAAGAAGAAAATTCAAAAGCTATTGTCGCTTTGGTTCAGTTTAGTAGGCCAGTACCTCCATTCCCATTCTGGCATTCCATCCCCATCTTTCTCTGAAGCACAAATCAAATGTAGAAAATTACAGTTCTTTAGTAGTCGCACGGTGATTAAAGAAATTTGTTGATGCGGAGTTTTAGGAAATGATTATGATCTGAAAGGAAGTTGATTGTATAATTTAACTTCATTTGTTGAGAAAAGGGGTTTTCCCGTGATGACTAAAGATAAAGAGAAGCCACCGGAGCCTCTTGATTTCTTCATTTGGACTGCTGTGGTAATTATTTTTCGAGCTTAAATTTCTACTATTTTCTTGTTATAATTCAATTAATTGACTTTTACTTCATGAATCGGTGCTATTTGGTCTGTACTGAAAAATTGGGGGTAGAAAGAAATAATTAATCGTGAAAATACATGAGGTACTCTACTTTATCACAGAGAAGTTAAATTGTTTATTATTGACTTCTACTTCAATTGGATGTGGAAATTGTCTGGTATTGTATATTATCATGCTCCAAACTCTAACCGATTCCTTGCCCATCTCAAACCCCTTTGAAACTGATAACTGTAAAGACTAAAAAAAAAAAAAAATGATTTCGATTTTCTTTAGGTGTACATAATCGACTTTGATGCTAAAAATTACGGAGACTTCCATAGTTGTTCCCCTCGGTGTAGTACTGTCTGAAGTCTCTTCTAGGAAATATACCAGCATTTGATTTTTATTATTATTATTTTTTTCTAGTAAATAAGACAAAGGGATGAAAAAGCTGAACTGTTAACACACTTAACACATCACTCTTTTATGGGCCTTGTATTATTGAAAGAAACCTAATGAGAAGAAATAGGAAACTTCAGTTGAAAATGGAATTTGCTAAGTTACCAATCTTTTGATTTTTCTTGGTTCCCTAGGATGTTGGCTTGTGGCTGGAAGAGATCAATCTTGGTGGCTATTGCCAAATTTTCAAAGAAAATGGGATCAATGGGGAGTATTTAGAAGGCATATCCATGTTTACAACTGAGCAGATACTGCGGTTCATAAGGAAGTGCCACATGAAATGGGGGGATTTCATAACCTTGTGCAAGGAGCTTAGGCGAATAAAAGGTCTCTCTCTCTCTCGTATTGACGTTATGATTTTGTACGGTCACTTGTTTTAATGTCGTTTAACATGAATGATTCTACAGTTTAACCTGGACTCTTTTATTTAAATTCCTTCTTACAATCAAAGAAAATACGACGAGTAGACCTTTTGCTATCTTCTTCTAGTTCCACCACTTGCACAGCTGCCACCACCATTGGTAGATTGCCGACCCCAGCGCCACCAAAATAATTCCCACTTATTATATATATATATTCCTTAGGAACCCCAGCTTATATGTACTTCAAAGCACCTCCAAACAAGCACTTAATGAGATTTGATATTCGGCAGTTGGGGTTTCGAGGGAGTAGACAGTGGTGCTGGTGGACATAGATTAGCCTTTTCCAACTCTGGAAGACATAGCTCAAAAGATGGATATGCAATTATTGATTCTTAGTTTTATTTCACATTTTCCTTTCTTTGCCCCCCCGCCCCCCGCCCCCCGAAGAAAGACATTTTTGTTTTTCGGTTTTTTTGTCAATAATTGAACTGTGATGTGGGAATTTTACGGGGAAAATGAACCATTTTCGGAGTATATATTTGTACACACACACATTTTTAACTTTATTAACAAAAAAAGGAGGGTGACAAACCTGGATGTAGGGCTTGTTTATTTTCATCATAAAATCAGAAGCAGGAATCTGATACCTATTTATAATAATTCTTAAGCTCAAGGGTTTAGGAACTCACCGTAAATCTACCTCTTAATTTGAGAAAAGATATTACTGACTAGGGGTGGACATGATTTCATTTGATTCTGGACCATCTGGTTCCAATAGAATCGAACTGAACCAAATTTAATCATGAATCAATGGTTTTTGTGATAATGGGACCAAATATTTTTTTTCTTCTTCTTTTAAGATATGGAACCAAACCAAGTAGAACCATTCGGTTCTGGTTTAGTTCTAGTTTCATTTCTTAAATTTTCATATTTGCACCATATTAGTTAGTAATATATACCTAAATATAATAATAAAATAAACATTCAGCAAGTTCAAATTTCAGTCATCAAAAAAAAAAAAAAAAAAAAAAGTCCAAACTAACAAACAAAATATAGTCATAATTTAAATACACAAATCAATTTTCATTCTCATATAAAAAATTGTTTAATAATTGATATAAATTATTCACTAAATTAATTGCAGCAGTTTTGAAAGCATGCCCCTATAATTAAGAATGAATTATGCAAAAATTTTGCGGTCAACTTTTACACATAGTATTAACCGTTTAATATCCCATGAATGTTTATTGGATTTTCCTCTATTTCTGAAGAACACAAATAACTCATCAAACAATCAAGGTAAAAATTAGTTTAAGGACTTCTTAAGTAATAGACCAATATTATTTTTCGATCTTAAAAAGACTCCATTGACTTGATGAAATGCGGTTCCAGCATACTGTTCTTGACCAATTTCTATTTTCCTATTTATAATAATTCTTAAGCTCAAGGGTTTTGGAACTCACTGTAAATCTATAGCTTAATTTGAAGGAAGATATTACTGACATTGTGGACCTATTCCTTCCATCCATGCTGCCTAACACCTTAATCTTTTAGGAGTTAATGTCTCTTTTCCTCTTCTTTCCTGAGAAAATACTGTCTGCTTGTATAATCTCACATGTATTAAATTTAGAATACCCTCCAGGTTGAGTTGACTACCGACATTGTCCATGTCTATTATGAATTTATTATGATTATTAGTATTATAATCAGTAATAACAGCGTTGTAAACATATATGTCTGTTTTCATCATTTCCATTCATTTATTGGGTCTAACAGTAGAACAAAGTTCAGATTTCTTTATGTCAGCATCGATTTCATCTGCTACAATTGATTTATGGAAAATTGCACTGGAAGTCCCCAGCCTATGTAAATTGTAATGAGTTGATCCTGATCTAAGTTCTTTGGCAAGAGTCATTGTCATTCTTTCAAGTTTGTAATTTTTACCAAGTTCGTTCCCAGTGAACCCAAGCACTTTAAAAATGACGTGTATCTTTATGAGGGGTAAAATAGGCAAACATTTAATGTCAATTAAAACATAAAGAAAAAATAGAAGGAAAAGAAAAATAAGTAAAACTGTCACCGTCTCATTTCTGCCAACACTCTCCAGCCCAATGTGCCACGCCTCGCCTCGCCACTCTGTTCCCCCTTCCAAAACTGACTTCAAACTGGCGGGCAGGGCTTGAAGCCTTCAGCATTCGAAATGTACAATGTCTTATTCTCCTTAATTAGAGTTTCCTTTTAGGCCACTATATTGGTGCTTAAAACGAAGCATAAGCACAAACATGCCTTTAAAATTTTTACCATTTTTACAGGTTTGAAAATTTTTTAGGTTGCTCCTAATCCATTAAACATGGAAAGGAATGATGTGGGGGCAGTGGGGGTTGGGATCGGGAGGGGTTGGGGGAATAGGGTGATGGTGGTAGGGAGGGGATTGGGAAATGGTGTGAAATGGGTTGGCAAGGATAAAGATGATGGGTTTACTTTCTTTCCTTCTTTTGTTTTTCTTATTTATTTTTATTTAAATTGAGTGTTTGCTTTTTTTGCCTTTTAAAAAAGTTGCCTTTTCCACGGTCTAACTGGATGGAAAACAGTCTGATGCGTGTAGCACCGAACACTACTAAACCCCCAGGAGATTGCTGCCGGATCCCAAGAAACCAAAGAATCAAGGTTTAGGAATTGACTCTCGAAAGTGAACCAGGCAACGGATAATATATTAAATTATCGACCTCCTAATCACACGATTTTGAGATCTCCTCCAGATTTGTTTGAACGCCATAAGATGTTTTAAATCTTGATAAGTTCGATAATTTGTCCTATCTAGAACAAAAGAATTGAAGCAATGCTTCGCAAAGAGAAAATTCTCATTAATTCATAATTCAAAGTTCTTGAATACAATGAAATAAATCCTATTTATACTAAAAAATCTAAAAAATAATTAAAAAGGAATAAAATAAGAAAAACCTATTTTAAAAGGAAATGAATACTAGAACTTGGCAAAAACGTGGTTGACGAAATCTTAAGAATATAAACTTGCCAAAAATGGAAAGTCCTAACTAAACTAAAAGATTTGTGGAATAAGGAAATTTCTCTCCCAGGTCTATGCCATGCGATCGCATTGTATACATTCTTGCGGTCGCATGAGTCTCTTGAAATCCATTGGCTGATTCCCTGCCATGTTTTCTGCGGCCGCATGGTCCCTCACAACGGTGCAGTCGCATATCTTTGCAAAATAGCTCCAAGTTTGCTGCTTCGTCCCGGTTTGTTCCAAGCCGAACCTCTTCATGTTGTCTTCCTCATCCAGCTTGAAACTTGTTGTTTTGTTAGTCAACTTTCTGTCTCGAACTAGCTGTTCCAGCTTGCTTTGGCCTCCAATGTTCGAACAAGTATTTCAGCCTAGAGTTTATTGACTTTATTCCATTGCTTGCAACCAAGTTCCACCACCTTGTTTGCCTTCGTTTTCCCAGCTGCTTGACCAGGTCGCTGCAATTTAAATTGGCCTTCAACCCAATTAACAATCTTGGACTTCGGATTGTAAACTTCAACCTTTTGAATTCCATGGCTTGGTTATGAAATTGATTGATTAATTTGGCTCAAATTCCCCTCGATTGAAGCTTAATTCTTGGTCTTGGCCACCCTCCAATAATCATCAATTCTTCGGTTGTTTGCAACGCATCCCGAATCACATCACAGTCAATGGAAAATTGATTTGCTATAAACTTGAAAGGTTGTGAATGACTTTAACTACCTAGGCCTCGTGACTTACTATTCGCTCGGGAGAACCTAAGCCCATTTTACCCTTCACTACTTTTTGTCGCGTTCTCCAAGATTCAAACCCTTGAGTTCAATTTTGGTGAACGCGACAAAAAGTCGTGTAGGGTAAAATGGGTTTAGGTTCTCCTAGAACGGATAGTATGTAAGAGAATGAACGGGCACAAGCCTTGGATCGTTAAAAAAAATGCGCATTTTTTGTAACAACTCAACCTTTGTGTCTAAGACGTTAACTTATGTCCATTTGGTACGAGAATTGAATTTAAGTCGTCTTTAATGGAAGATCAGTGGTTAGAATTTTGGGGAAGTGATAAAAATTCGTGAAGGATAAAATGGATTTAGGATCTCCTAAGTGGACAATACGTAAATTAACGGCTTGGGCAGAGAGACTGCGTCGTTACAATGACTCTTGTCAACAACATAGATTGGAGAATACAACTTGCATAGTTTTGGGGACCTCTGCTGCAATCCAATGATTATGGGCAGCCTTTTTATATTTTCTTTCTGATATGAAATTGAAAATCTTTATTGTTTCTTAACTTGTTATAGTGGCTTGCTTGAAAGGGGAGCAGAAGGTTCGTCGGCCATGGTGGGCCCCATCTTGTCTTTCAATAGTATTCGTCAAATCTGAAAAACGTAACAGGCAGTCCCGGGTTGTTTCATTGAAGCTGGAACCTTGATACAGATACTAAAAGGGAAGTACCTTTCCCTTTGGGGTAAGGAAAAATCATGTTAAGGGCTTGTATGTATATACTCTTCTCTTATTACTTTTGGGGTAAAAAAAAAAAAAAAAAAAAAAAAAAAAAAAGGAACAAAAACTTGTTTACATTTGTCTGGGGTTTTGCCAACGATATTTGGTTCTTCTTTGGAGAACCATCCATTTTTGTCAGAACCCTTACGAGATGATGTAATTTGCTTCTTTCGCTTGGAATTTGTTTTGGGAGAAAAACCTGGAACGAACAAATGCGCAAGTGATTATGTGCATTTATGTTATTCATAATATCAGTAAAGCATGTACCTTAAATTGGCTATAAGTTTAAGGCTCAGTTTGGTAAGTAGGATTGGACGAGCAACTTAACAGTTCGTTAAAAAGTAATAAAGTAGATTTGAGTCCAAGTATCGTTTCACGGAGATTAATTTAGTTTGATTTCAAATATCGTGACCTTAACCGAAACAATAATAATTTGACATGTTTGTTTGTGATGAAATTATAATTAAAATATTCTACTTATGCAGTTATGAGTAAATTAACCAAGCTAAATGCAAATTGTGTTTAATGTAAGTAGATGTGTTTTAATGTATGACAAACATAATAGGATCCCGAACTTTCATGCAATAATCGTTTTTAACCTTAATTCTATATTTTGACAATATGATTGAATTTTGAAGAATTAATTTTCTTATTTTATTTAGCAATTTCTTTCAAGTGATGTTAAACCTACTTTTATACATGATCCACATATAATTCTACGATGGATGCAAATATACAAGAATCATGACTTTCTATGAACGCTTCAATATACATATGGAGTATAGTCGTATATTTTTATCTTCTATTAGACCCTAAGACAATTTACACTGTGTTGAACCTATTTTCCTTCCTTCAAATTCATAAAATAAGTTACCAAATTCATATAACTACCATACACAATAATTGTAGAGAAAAAATAATCATTTAAATTATTCAAAATCCAACAATATCTTTTCAATGTCAAAGATGTAAAATTAAATATTAAAAACTCATATTACAATGTTCATCGTTCTTCTAACACAAAGAAGATTAGCCTAACGGGTTGTAATGAAAAAAAAAACAAAAGACATAAATGTCGTTCATCACTCGAAAATTCTTGAATTCAACTGTGATGTTCTTGAATCTTGATGTATTATTTGCTTCCTTTTGCAATTAACTCTTCGCCCTAATTATGTTTTGAGAGGTGGTATTTTATAATCCCTTAAAAAGTCCCAAAAGGTCTAAAAATCGTGTAAGCAAGATAAGATTATTCCAATTTAAGTAAATTTCAATATTAAAACGAAACAAAAGCTTAGTAATATAGCTCGAATAAGTGCACAAAATTGCATTTATCAAACTCCCCAAACTAAAACATTTGTTTGTCTTCAAACAAAACAAAGCAAAACTTTAGAATAAACCGTATCACTATAAGCAAATCACAAATAACAATGTCAACATTGAACTGCTTACCATATGCCTCAAGTTCGAATTTAAACAACACTTTGAAAAGATCCAAGCAATGTCAAAAATAAATTTCTACTTGTCCGATGCTCAACTTAGTGTATGTGTGATTAGCAAATATTGAACTCACACCCATACTAGAATACAATGAATCAAGTGATGTTGATTTACTCATAATCTCAATCCCCTTATGGTCAGTTTTTATAACACATCTAGTGCAAAATCGCTCATTATGTTTTTCTCTCCAATCTCGAGGTATTTATAGAATATGGGGGTTCCTAAAAATCATTACGATGCATTTTTCCATACAAAATGGTCAAAATTAGATACTTGTAAACTTAGAATGGAGATGGTAAGTATTTTTCAAAAAACATACTGTCATTCTCTAGAGTTCAAGTTTCAAAGTCCTTACAGGGCACATTTCACCTTGATAATCTATATCTTTTTTTTTTTAAACATCCTATGCAAGACTTTTCCCCATTAAGTTTTCGAAATGACTCTTGTAGCAAGTTTTAGGCCAATGACTCCCCAATCAGATAACTATAGGGCATCAAATTTTTAGATAGTCTTGCAAATTTAATAACTCGAATCAAAAGGTTACAAAAAGAGTTAGAAGATGTATCACTTTTTCTTTTGATATGAGAATCTGATATTTCATTCTTTGACATCTTATGTGCAAAACTTTCGTTCATTAAGTTTTTTAAATGATCTTTGTAACGAGTTTTAGGCCAATGACTTTTAATTCAGATGACTATAAGGCTCCAGGTTTTAAAGACCTTAGCGGGTTCAATCACTAGAGTCATAAAGGTCACAAAAAGAATTAAAAGATATATAAGATTTGAATTTTAAAAATGGTCATTGTTCGTCCTAGACTCTTTCAACCAACGCCCACTCCAAACTATCAAATTTTTATAAAAACAAGCACTAATCTTTTTAAGACACCCAAACTCTTTTTAAGAGTTTTGTTTCTAATAAGTGTATTTTATATACTTATTTAAGACTTTAAAACGATGATATTTAATTGCTTTTCGAATTAATTATGGTCTAAATTGTAGCATTTGGTGTGGAATAGGTAAAATTCAATAATGGTACAAGAAATTGGGAGAAACAAGAGGAAAACCAGGAAAAAAAGCAAGATCCAAAGTTCGGGGATCAAAATGTAAATACTCTAAAGTTGTGTCGGGCCTCACGATGAAGATTTAAGAGTGCTTAGATTCAATTGGATAAAGAAAGACATCAAAGAGATTAAATATAATCAAAATATGATCACATATAAGTTCAAACCGAAAAAAAAGTTATGCACCGTTTTCAGCATCATATTGAGACCCGGTTTTGATATAGGAAATGATCGAATTTGAAAATGATATCTAAAGAAGAGCTGTGGTCCTTTGAGTTAGCTTTCCAATGCATCTTGAATCGCCTCAATCGGACATCGGGAGAGAAAATTATGATAAAAATACTAAAAGAAGCACAGCCAGAATTTTCACCCGAAATGTGGCGCTACGGCACTACCATCAGGTCCCCGAGGCGCCACCAAAACAGAGCCGCGCCCTGCGTCACCCCTACATGGCGTTGAGACGTCGCCTGGGTGCGTTTTGGCCCATTTTAAAATTCGTAAAGACCCTACTTTTTACACACATGCAAGGTACCTATAAATACAAAATTTTCAGACTTTTAAAGGGGGATTCACACATTGAGAGATAAGAAACATTATTTGAGAATCAAAAGTGGAATCCAAAGACAAAAAAATCAAGTAATTGAAGGTTTGACGCATTGTTTGGAAGAGGAAGGAGATCTTGGGACAAGAATTCCAATTTTTCTGCAACATCTTTACTAAAATTCCGGTGATGTATTATAAGACAATTTATTATTTTTCTTCTTTCGTTATGAATAGCTAAATCCATTGGTAGAGCGATAATGTAAACCAATTAGGATCTTTTATATTTTTTTATTAAGATTCTTGATTTTTATTGTCTCATGTGTTGATTTTACTATGGATTGAATATATTAAATTATCTTATCACTAATTTGATGATTTCGTGAATCCATTATGAATAGAGATATGAGTTTAGGATTTAGATCATATAGTAAAATCTGATAAATTGGTATAAAGAGTAGAGATACTTATATTAATTATTACGGTCATAATTAAATTCCTAGGACAAGGAACTCATTTAACTAAGTTAAATTTGCATAAAGATATGAAATTTAGTTAGATAAATAGGCTCAAATGAGAACTTGAGAGGGGTAAATTGAATACAATAGGAGAATTTGACCAAACACTACATTAAATTGAATCTTAACTTAAATCTTAATTTAAATTATCTAATCACTAATTTGATGATTTCGTGGATCCATTACGAATAGAGATATGAGTTTAGGATTTAGGTCAAATAGTAAAATTTGATAAATTGGTATAAAGAGTAGAGATACTTATATTAATTATTACAGTCGTAATTAAATTCTTAGGACAAAGAACTCATTTAACAAAGTTAAATTTGCATAGAGATATGTAATTTAATTAGTTAAATAGACTCAATGAAAACTTGAGAAGGATAAATTGAATACAATAGGAGAATTCAATTGAACACTATATTAGATTGAATCTTAATTTAAGATGTAAAGGTGATCAATAGGTGAAATTATTCTTCCCTAACATCCATCATTTTTTTATTTTTAAACCAATCGTGTGTGTATCCACTTATTTTCTAGTATTTAGATTGAAACTCAAGTCCTACAAGTTTTTATCTCATCAAATAGTGGTTGACAAAAAAATTGAATTAAGTACTAGAGTTAGTTTTCGTGGGATCGACAATCCGGACTCTTAGGTCCACTTATTACTCGTTGCGATCCGTACACTTGCAGAAATAAAATTGACAACAATTTCTTACTAAGAATTTAGGAATTCACACAAGTATCAGTCAACAACATCAAGAGTTAAATCCATATAATCAACTCATGCCCCATGATGAGTGCTCTACACTCATAATATTTATGCCACCTAATTTGTTATTTTGTTACTCTTGAGAGTGTTTTAGAGCTTTTTATTGTGTGTTTTGATGTTGCGATGTAGGTTGATGAAATTGAAAGAAATAAGCAAAAAAGTTGGCGAAATTGGAGAAAATTGCTAAATTGTAAGAGATCCAAAGTTCGGGGACTAAAGCGCAAATATTAAAAAGTTGTGTTGAACCTCGCAATGAAGATCCGAGCATGTTAGGAGTCAATTGGATGGAAAAAAGATGTCAAATGGATCAAATTTAGTCAAAATATGATCACAAATCAATTTTCAATCGAAAAGTTGTGCTCAGGAATTTTAGCCTCACATCGAGACTCATTTTTGACATAGCAAACGATCGAAGCGGAGAATAATATCTGAAGAAAATTTATACCCCTTTAAGTTAGCTTTCTAACGAGCTTTGAATCACCTCAATTGGACATCGGACGAGAAAGTTATACTAAAAATACTGAAAGACGCGTAGAAAGAATTTTTCACCCGAACCGGGCGCCGCAGCGCCCATGAAGCTGAATTTGACTCTGTGGGGAAACATATTTTGATATTTTTGGATTTCTTTCTCGGCCCATTCCAACCCAAAATCGTCCAACACTTGAGGAGACTATAAATACTACCTAAAAGACCTAATTAAGAGGGGGGGGAATGAGCAAGGAAAACTTGAAGCAACTGGCAAGAACACGTGACTGGAAAGAGGAGTTTAGCCGGATAATTGCAAAAATCTGGAGACAAACCCACGGCTGGTCAATACAATTAAAGAAGAGGAAGTTAATTGAAAGAATTTGGCAACAATGGAAGAAGAAATTGAGTGGCAAAAACGAGTTTTTCTATTCCTTTTCTTCTCTATGTTCTTTCTTATTAATTTATTCATGTCAATTTTCTCAATTATGAACTAAACAATTATTCTAGGGATGATGTAGCCTATTTGAGACATGTTTGGATTCCGTTATAATTATTTCAATTGATCTTTCCTTTTTATTTATTTATGTTGTTTGTGCGCAATGCTTTCAATTAACTGGCCACTAATTGATTGATTTGATGTTCTAAATTTTGGCGCTCGAGAGAGGCAAATTTAGGCGTGATCTAAGACAACATAACCTAGATTTCGTAGGTTTCAAGAGAAAGTGCGAATCTTTGAGACTTGTTTTAATTAAGAACCACGTGCTTGATAATTTTTATATTTTTAATTCAGAATAGAGATATTGAAATTAATATATAAAAATAGATTTTATTTGGCGCTCGAGAGAGGGAAATAGAATTACTTTAGCGTTCTTGCCTATGAATTTTGGAGAGATTGATAGAAATAGTTATACGGTTGAAAAATATTGTCGAATGTACAATGAAATCATTCCACAAGCGTTCATAATTTGATAAGAAATTTCATAATTTGCCCTTGTTTACTTGCATCGTTCATCCTATTTAATTTTAATTTAGCATAAAAACATTGACTCAAAATTTGATCATCTAAATAAAGGGAAAGCTAAAATAATTATAGTACTCAATTGATTCGAATATCAATCATTGTGGGTTCGACATCCTAACTTCTTTACTATATTACAAAACTTGACACCGTACACTTGCGGTTTAAAAATCATGTTGCATAAATTACGTGGCAAGTTTTTGGCGCCGTTGTCGGGGATTGATTTATTTGAATTCAATTGATATTATTACCAATTAGCTGTGATTTTACTTTAGATTTTTATTTCTATTGTAATTTTTATTTTTATTTTATTCTTTTCGTGTCTATCTTTAAGGGCTTCCTTATGGTAATTTTCAGCTGTTTATGCGAAGGGCGAGAAATCTAGATCTACTACCTGTTGATCCTGAACCAGAACGCACATTTTGCATTCTCAGAGGCATACAAAAAAAGGAACGGAAAGCAATGGCAGAACAGGATGCTAGAGCAGCCAATGAGGATAACCAACAAAGGGCTATTCAGGACTACATAAGGCCGGCTGTCAATGACAACTATTCTGGCATCGCACACCCAGCAATTGCTACAAACAATTTCGAACTGAAGCCAGGACTTATACACATGGTGCAACAGAATCAGTTTGGGGGAGCTCCAACAGAATACCTAAATGCTCATTTGGGGTCCTTTCTGGAGATCTATGATACAGTGAAAATGAATGGCGTTACCGAAGATGCAATCCGACTCCGCCTATTTTCCTTTTCCCTAAGAGACAAAGCCAAGGCATGGTTCCAATCATTGCCGTATGGATCCATCACAACTTGGGAGGGGTTAGCGCAGAAGTTTCTTACAAAATTCTTTCCACCTTCGAAGGCAGCGCAATTACGGAGTGAAATTGGACATTTTCGACAATTAGACTTTGAACCATTCTATGAGGCAAGGGAGAGATATAAAAATCTATTTACAAGATGTCCTCAGCATGGTTACCCGGATTGGTTGCAGATACAAACCTTCTACAACGGTTTGAATGGTCAGACACGGATAGTGGTAGATTCTGCAGCAGGGGGTGGACTATTATCCAAAACTCCAAATAAGGCCTATGCACTATTGGATGAGATAGCTACTAATAGCTATCAATGGCTGAGTGAGCGTCCAAGTGCAAAGAAAGTTGCTGGCCTTTATGAAGTAGATCCTATAATCGCCCTTGTAGCTCAAATGTCATCTCTCACTAATCAAATAGCTGCATTGACTTTAGATGGATCACAAAAGAAATCAGAATCTATTATGGCTACATCCACTGCATACCAAAAAGTTGAAAGGGAGAAAGAACAACTTCAGTATGTGAACGATCGAAATTTCAATCAAAAGGGAAACTACTCAGGAAACAACTACTATCAAGGGTTCAATAATCAAGCGTTTGAGCGAATACCATCACTGGAAGATATTTTAGGAACCTTCATTTTGGAGACCAGATCGAGGTTCAACAAAGATGAGGCAAGACTTGACAGCATTGAGACATATACGAGCAACTTGGGGGCTACAGTGAAGAATTTGGAGGTACAGATTGGTTAGATAGCAACTGCAATACAGTCTCAACAAAAAGGACAATTTTCCAGTGACACAGAGGTTAACCCACGGGAACACTGCAATGCTATCACCCTAAGAAGTGGTAAACTAGTTGAAGAACGCAACCTTAGAGAGATTGGGGTACCTATATCGGATCCCATTCTTGCAAGGGAAAAGATCCCATTCTTGCAAGGGAAAAGCAGATTGGAGGGCAGAAAACTGAGGCAGAGGCAACAAAGAAGATTTATAAGCCTTACTCAATTTCATTTCTGGACAACCCACCTATCTTGAAGCCCCCACTACCATTCCTGCAGAGGTATTTGAAGAAGGAGTTTGATGAAAAATTCGCAAAGTTTCTGGAGGTCTTTAAGAAAATCCACATCAACATTCCCTTTGTAGAAACTTTGGCCCAAATGCCTAACTATGCCAAGTTCTTAGAGGAAGTGATGTCAAAGAAGAGAAAGTTGGAGGAATTTGAGACTGTTAAACTGACAGAGGAGTGTAGTGCCATATGTTCACGAAATAATTCTTTCGATTTAAAACTATCGCAAGTGTACAGTTCGTAATAAGTAATAAAGTGGATTTTAAAAAGTCCGAATATTATCCCTCAGAGATTGAGTAGTTCAATTCTATATAATCTAGCCTTAACCGAATCTAATTGAGTGAAAATATGGTCTAAATGCAAAAGCCCTAATTTCAATTAAGAAACCCTAATTTCAACTAAAAAATCCTAATTTCTCAATTAGAAACCCTAATTTTGAAATTTCTCTAATTAAATGACTCAAACACTCAAGTAAATGAAATTATGCAATTTCAAAAGCTAATTTATGGAAATTAATCAAACTAAAGTCACTAGGATCACGAATCCCCAATTGAAGTTATAAAAACCCTAATTTCATAAAATTAATGATTCGATGAAAATTTGCCAATTCAATGTTCCTAATTCTATCTAATATACTCTCTCGATATATATTAGACCTATTCTTGCACACCACCAGCCTATATCTCTATGGATGATGGAAACATACAAGAATGCATGTAGTTTTGTGAACAATTTAAGAATTGTATAAAGTATAGGGGTATATCTCTATCCTCTATCGAACCTTATGCTAATTTACACCTTATCGAACCTATTCCACTTCTCTCGAATGTAAGAAATAAGTCATCAACACTCCCACAATCATTGGCCACTAATTGCGGAAGAAAACTAATGCATGTAAATCAATCAAATTATCCAAACGAGTCTTTATATTAAATTCATGAAATATAGAATTAAAATAACAAACAACGGTTCATCAATTACCTAGTAATTGAAAACCTAACCTAGAAGATTCATAATTACAGAAAAAAAACGAAATTAATAAATAGAAAGAATAACACTCGTATGAAAGTTCTTGAAATTTGAAATCTTGAACAAAACCTTGAAAACCTACTTGAATCCTTGTGAAATCGGCTTCAAGTTCATGTTCCTTGCCTCCAAAAGTTGTATTCTTCTTCTCCCTGGACATTCTGCCTTATTTTTGATGAATTTTGGCTTTTATATCATGTCCTCTCGGAGCCTCGAAAGAGTTTCAATTAAAAATGAAAGTTCAGATTTTTTTTCGAAATTAAGGCCATGCGGCCGCATGGTTAAATTTTTCAGCCCAAAAAGATCTCTGTTATATCATGTGCGACCGCTGCATGGTTATAGAAATTTTTCCGTCGGACAGCTTTCAGTATTTTGGTCATTACTTTCTCTCCCAATCTCCGATTGAAGTGATTCAAAGTGAATTGGGAAGAAAACTTAAAGAAGTACATTTTTGATAGAAATAGGCTTCCTCAAATTCTGATGTTTACTATGCCAAAAATGGATCTCAAGTAGAGACTCAAAATCACGAGCATAACTTTTTTGCCTGAAAGTTGATGCTTGATAATACTTCGACCATATTTCACCTCTTGACTCCTTTCCTCATCCGATTGACCTCTAACACTCTTGAATCTTCATTCCATTTCCCGTCTCATCTATGGATTATTTGCAACTTGGTCCCCGAACTATAGCTTTGTTTCGTTTTGGTCCCTTTTCGGCTCTTTTCTTCTAAATTCCATCTTTTCCGTGGAAACACCTACATTGCATAAATTTAAAAAGATTAAGCCACAATTCAACTACTTTGTTCATGTTTAAGTCATGTTTGTGAGTTAAATAAGTGTGTAAAAACACACTTATCACCATACTTCAGAAGAAGCTCCCTCACAAATTGAAAGATCCGGGCCGCTTCAACATCCCGTGCAATATTGGTGGTATCACATTTGATAGGGCACTATATGACCTTGGAGCTAGTATAAACTTGATGCCTTTATCAGTGTTCAAAAAACTGGGTCTGGAAAAGTGAATCCCACAACCCTTACCTTGCAACTGGCGGACAGATCGATCACATATCCCAAAGGCATTATTGAAGATGTGTTGGTGAAGGTTGATAAGTTCATCTTTCCGGTAGACTTTGTGGTATTGGACATGGAAGAGGATGAGAAAATACCATTGATTCTTGGCCGACATTTCCTGGCTACTGGAAAAGCATTGATTGATGTGCAAGAAGGAAAGTTGAAACTATGAGTTAATGAAGAGCAAGTAACTTTCAACATCCATCAAGAAAAGAAAGCCCAAGAAAAAGGAAAAGTTGACATTTGCAAAATGATCCAATCAGTTGAAGTAATTGCAGGAAATGGAGAAAAAAGGGAATTATTTTATGATCCGTTGGTGCAATACATGGAAATTAATTACTCAACAAGGGATGTATCTACTGATGGTAATGACTCAGAAATGAAGAAAGCAGTGGATTTCATCTTAGCTCAAGAAGCTGACCTACCTGACAAAAAAAAGAGCTATGTATATAGGCGTTTGAAACCTCCAAACATTACCAAACCAAAAGAGGTCTTGAAAGCCATACCAGGGTCAAAACAGCCTAAGTTTGTTCACCATCTTACAATGAAGGAGAATACAAAGCCGAAGATAAAGTTCAGAAACAAGAGAAATGTGCCACCTAAGGATCCACCGTAAGCGTTGCGGTTGAGTCAAGCTAGTGACTATAAAGAAACGCTTCTTGGGAGGCAACCCAAACGTTCTTGCCTTTTCACTTATTTTATTTTATTTTATTTGTTTTGAATTATAGGAGAGTTTATTTCATTTCAAATTTTTTTTTTTAAGGAATTCATCAGCCCTACCTCATCTCCCTTAGGTCTTTGAGCAGTCTAGTTGGTTATTAGATGTTCGAGTTAAGTAACACTTGTTTCATGAATTTAATATCTACATTTTGAATTTTCAGAAACTTGACATCGTGGAACAATCAAACCAATTGACGAAGAGTAACTAGATAAATGTCAAGTTTGGGGGAGAAACTAGAAGAAGTATCAATCAAGTCCAGTATCATAGCACCAGACCATCATTGGCAATTCAGACAATTCAGGAAAGTTTTCCTCCTTTTCTTTTAATTTAACATTGGGGACAATGTTTAGTTTAAGTTTGGGGGTGTATCATAAATTTTCTAATTATCTACATATTTTTTTTATTTTCTGTATTTTGTGTGATTTGTGTACAATTTTTTTTTTAATTTTCTTATTAGGGTGCACTGTTAAAAAAATAATTTTGTGTTTTGCATGCTTGTGTGAGTTAGATAGCCTTGCCGATATTGATTTGTGTAATTGAGAACATGCGTTGATTTATGGGTTATGGATAAGTTATGTGCTTGAGTTAGATTTTTGCTTATTTATGTAAAACGGAAATTATTTTTGCACATGAGTTGATTGTGGCGTTGTGCATGAGTATGTTGATTCATGTTTATAAGTTGGATTAGAGAACTTAGATGCTAAACCCAAACAACTTTTGAACATCATATTACCTTTAAACCAAATATAGGATGTTTGGTAGATTAAGCTGTTGTAGGGAAACTTGGGGATAAATGTGGATACCGTGTATGCTAAATGTTGTGTGGATTGTCTGAAACTAATAGGATGAAAATTGGGTGAAAACCTTATGTTAGAGGTCGATTTTCGAGAATTGGTGTTTAATAAGAGACATTGCACTAATCATTGCATAAAAAAAAGATCTCAATGAGGACAACTTTAATAATTTTATTGTGAATCGTCTCTTCGTAACCTTTATGATTCGAGTGATTAAGCCTGTAAGAATTTGAAACCTGGTGCCCTAAAGTTGTCTGATTTGGGAGTCATCGACCTAAAGCTCGCTACAGGGGTCATTTAGAAAGTTTAAGGGAGTGACGTCCATACAAAGGATGTTTAAAGAATAAATTTATATTTGAAAAAAAAATAAAGAAAAGAAATTTGATATTACATACCTTGATTAAGCCCCAAACACTTGTTTTAGAGGATTAGACCTTTGATGAGAGGTTAGTAACTTGGTTGATTCTGGGAGGTTGAAGTAGTAAAAAATAAGGAGAATCCTTATCTGTTGATATGTTGAACTGCAATAGTGAAATCTAACCAAACTTGAGCGGTCTAAGAAATTAGTATTGAAAAATCAATTTTAGAATATACCTTGGGAAGAGAAAAGAAAACAAGTTTGGGGTGTGTGAATCCCACGAGCGAGGCAAGAAAACATTTGACTTTTAAGGTCGGGAGTTGGGTCAATTTATTATTGTACAGCGTTGCGCTTAACTCTCCACACACACACCCGGTCACATTAAATAGGCGAGAATTTGACTTGTGCATTATAGCTTTAAAGTAATTCATGAATTTGACGCTATGTTTTTAATCTTGAGCTATAAAGGCAAGGTGTCTAACATAATGTGTCTTTTAAGTGATTTTATTTTTTTTAATTGTGCTTGTGTATTTGTTAATGATTTTCTTTAGTTTGGTGTTTGCTCGAGGACAAGCAAAATATTAACTTTCGGGATATTTGATGAGTGCTTTACACTCATAATATTTATGCCACATAATTTGTTATTTTGTTACTCTTGAGAGTGTTTTAGAGTTTTTTATTGTGTGTTTTGATGTTGTGATTTAGGTTGATGAAATTAAAAGAAATAAGCAAAAGTTGGCGAAATTGGAGAAAATTGCTAAATTGTAAGAGATACAAAGTTCAGGGACTAAAGCACAAATATTAAAAAGTTGGTTGAACCTCGCAATGAAGATCCAAGCATGCTAGGAGTCAATTGGATAAAAAAGATGTCAAAGGAACCAAATTTAGTCAAAATATGATCACAAATCAATTTTCAACCGAAAAGTTGTGCTCCGGAATTTCAGCCTCACATTGAGACTCATTTTTGACATAGCAAACGATCGAATCGGAGAATAATATTTAAAGAAACTTTGTACTCCTTTAAGTTAGCTTTCTAACGAGCTTTGAATCACCTCAATTGGACATTGGATGAGAAAGTTATGCTAAAAATACTGAAGGACGCGCAGAAAGAATTTTCCACTTGAACCGGGCGCCGTGGCGCCCAAGATAGGCGCCGCAGTGCCCATGAAGCTGAATTTGATAGTAAGGACAACACCGTGGCGCCGCCTATGCGGGGAAGCGTATTTTGATATTTTTGGATTTCTTTCTCGGCCTATTCTAACCAAAAATCGTCCAACACTTGAGGAGACTATAAATACTACCTAAAAGACTTAATTAAGAGGGGGGAAAACGAGCAAGGAAAACTGGAAGCAGCTGGCAAGAACACGTGACTGGAAAGAGGAGTTTAGCCGGACAATTGCAAAAATCTAGAGACAAACCCACGACTGGTCAATACAATTAAAGAAGAGGAAGTTAATTGAGAGAATTTGGCAACAATGGAAGAAGAAATTGAGCGGCAAAAACGAGTTTTTCTATTCCTTTTCTTCTCTATGTTCTTTCTTATTAATTTATTCATGTCAATTTTCTCAATTATGAACTAAACAATTATTCTAGGAATGATGTAACCTACTTGAGACATGTTTGGATTCCGTTATAATTATTTCAATTGATCTTTCCTTTTTATTTATTTATGTTGTTTGTGCGCAATGCTTTCAATTAACTGGCCACTAATTGATTGATTTGATGTTCTAAATTTTGGCGCTCGAGAGAGGCAAATTTAGGCGTGATCTAAGACAACGTAACCTAGATTTCGTAGGTTTCGAGAGAAAGTGTGAATATTTGAGGCTTGTTTTAATTAAGAACCACGTGCTTGATAATTTTTATATTTTTAATTCGGAATAAAGATAGTGGAATTAATATATAAAAATAGATTTTATTTGGCGCTCAAGAGAGGGAAATAGAATCACTTTAGCGTTCTTGCCTATAAATTTTGGAGAGATTGGTAGAAATAATTATATAGTTGAAAAATATTGTCGAATGTATGGTGAAATCATTCCCTATGCATTCATAATTTGATAAGAAACTTCATAATTTGCCCTCGTTTATTTGCATCGTTCATCCTATTTAATTTTAATTTAGCATAAAAACGTTGACTCAAAATTTGATCGTCTAAATAAAGGGAAAACTAAAATAATTATAGTACTCAATTGATTCGAATATCAATCATTGTGGGTTCGACATCCTAACTTCTTTACTATATTACAAAACTTGACACCGTACACTTGCGGTTTAAAAATCACGTTGCATAAATCGCGTGGCACCCCAACATAATTGATAAGTTCATATGACTATGTGCTCAAATAATTAAGTCTAATATAGATAAGCACTCAAGTAAAATCACATGTTATGGTGTTTTTAAGTAATCTAGCTAAAGTCATACTCAATTCAAACAAATATCATCATACGTGGCAAGTCATTCAACGCTAAACTAGAAACTATTTTTGAATTTATTTTTTTATTTTTACAATTATACGAACCCGATCAACAGTTAAAAAATAAATATATATTCGAAGTATTCTAATACTTATCTACTTCCAAACAAAAATATTATATTGTCCCCACTGTGAAAATAAAAATAATCAAAGTAAAGGAATAAGGATCAGAAATTCTCTGGGGATAAATGCGAATTAGTCAAAAGTTCAGGTTGGTTCGACTGGTAGGCATCATGATAACCGCCACTTTTCCTTGCTGATAGATATTAAATTTCTATTCCAAAAATTTAAAATAAATATTAGTGCTAACATATAAGGTTTAAATATTTGCAATGAGTTCACATTAAAAAAAAAATTTCTAATATTCAAACTTTTAGAAAAACTATTTAACAGAGCGTACATTCTTGCAAAAATTCTATAACTAGAAAAAGATAAGTTCTTCAAATTCGCTTGGAGATTGAAATCTACGTGCAATCTTAAAAATGCATATCACATCATTCTAAACTCAATATAATGCTAAGATGTTAACGATGAACCTAAATAAATTGAACTCAACAAGTAAACGTGTCTACGTTACTAATGTAAGTCCTAAAATACTATCTAAAATGTATTAAAATCATCTTAATGCATGAGTTCCTAAATATGATTCTAAAATACTAATGCAATCCTTAAAAGATACGTGTAATGTAATAGTGATTATGTCCAAACAATAATACGGTAGTTATAGCACGGCTTTGGAATGTCAATTCCATAGAGAGATAGTTAAAAACACTTAAATGATTCAAAAGATATATGTTCTTTTGAATGTGTGAAAAAATTATTGGTTTGAATGAAAATAAATTGACAGTTTGAAATAGTAAAGCGTCAGAATTCCCTTAATTGGATTGGACATTCAACATCAATGATTAATTTTATAATTCAATTAGAGATGTTTAACCTAGTTTCTTTGATCGAACGATATGTCATTAAAACTAGTTTAATTCAATTGTAATTCTAAAGGTTATTTCTCGTGCACAACATTCACACTTTCGCTTACTAGAATAAGATTCAAAAATAGCCATACACTTTAGGCATAAAGTAGTGATGAATCACACCAGTAAAAATAGATAAATGATATTAAAATTTAAACAAGTATTTTAATAATTCAATAGAGAAAGCATGACTGAATCTATGAGGGATTTAATAAAAGTTTAGCCAATCTCGAAACACTTTTATTAAAAGTGTTAAACCATAGAATTATTTAAAATGAAAATTCTAAAACTATGAATCAAATAATGTTGAAATCATCGAATTCAATTGAGTTCTTTCGTAGCTTTACCAAGATGTTTAGTTCTCTGTGAAATTTTTGTTCATCTCCTCTTGTTTTTCCTCCTTCATTCCTCTTCCAAAAAGTCCCTTCTAAAGTTGTCTTTTTCGTCCCTTTAAAGTTTTCAAAACATTTAAATTTGAGTGGGTTAGAAAAGAGTTCAATAAATTGAAATTTCCTTTTTTTTGGCTACCGGCGTAGCAGCGAGCAGAGTTTTGACGCCACAGGAAAGCAACACTAAATTTTTTCTAGGATTCATTCTTCTTTTGGATTAAAAAAAATTGAAATTAAGCCCCAGTTCGGGCCCCATTATATTCCATTAAATTATAATTCATTTTCCCTCTTTTATTATCAGTGACACATTATCCAAAAAAATAATTTTACACGTAAATCCAAAAAAATTTATTCTTTTTAACCACACATTTTCTAAAAATTACTATTCTTCTCATTGTAATGTGGAATAATGGGTGACTAACGAGCGACAAATACAAGAACTGGATTAGAAATTATTATAAAGTAAATAGAACAACACTTCAAGAACATGAATTAATTCTTATGATTTCTATTCATTTTTAGACATTTGAGCATAGTAACTTTGATGTTTAAAGTACACTCTGTGCACATATCATACCCGAACTTGCTTATTACTAATCCTAGCACTTCTATGCAGAACAAGACAATTAATGAACAGTCTACGGTACAATTTAAAATAGTCAAGTTCCAGTTCAACCACAATTCATTCCTTTGAACTCAACACTACAAGAAGTTAATAGTGTTATCAATATCAGGATATCATAAGCACTTAAAGAATTTGTGAGTGTGTGTCAAGCCAATAGCCATCTTACCGCCAACTTTAACATATGTAATATCAAATGTGTCTCAAACTATGTTCACCTTCTTAATTCATCGGTTTTAAAGTGTTTAGTGCAAGGATTCTCTCTATGGAACTGATAAAAGATGTACACTAAAAAACTTGGAGGTTTAAACACTTTTGAACAAGCAACAAGCAAATATTGATCTTATGATAGGAATACTATCAAATGAGAATTCATCCATTCTTTCCACAATCCCACTTAGGATCAAAACAGTCAATGCAAAAGGTTGTAATGAGGCGTAGGTTGGGCTATATGAAAAGAAGGGCCAAGGATTCAAAGACTTTCAAGTACATAGCTAGGTATCTCATCAAGGTTTCAATAGACCACATCTTTTAATCAATACATTCTGTTGACCTCGCGAAGTAGACCTCTACGTGGCCAACCGAGAGCTACTACACGTGTTCCTCCCTACATACAACAATGCACGGTCAGGATCACACAGCAGGAACCAGCGAAGGTGGTGGTGGCCGCAAACACTCAGATGGTCAAGTCAGTGGTTGATGATCGGAATGGTGCCAGAATTGTGCAAGAGAGAGTGGGAAGGAGAATATACAATGCTTGTGTGTGAAGAGCTTAGTTTAGTGTAAGTTTCATTACCTGTGCCTCTTGCCAAACCTTAAGTATTTATAGATGAGGAACACCGTTGGATGTGGGACACATGTATGCATCTGATTGCATGAGGTGTCTGCTCGTAGGTGTCAATCAACCGCGTCTAGAGTGGACGGGTTATTAATTTTCCTGGATTAAGTTGATATAAAGTTGATGTCACATCAACTAGACCCATGAAGATGTCATATCCATGGAGGATTCTGACAGAGATATGCTTTAAAACTGGCGGTAGAGGTGTCCGTTAAGGGAGTACCTCGAATAGCCAAGCGCTTCGATTACAGGGGGCGCTTCGGTCGTTTCTGTAGATTTAGTTTATAGTGTATGCCTTGCAGTGCGTCGAGTTGGGGTTTAGTTGAAGTCAAAACGACTTTGGAACCACATCGTTGGGACACATGGCACTTCGTAGACAAGAGAGACATTGTTGTCGAAGTGGTTTAGTGCGGGGCGTAACAGTGGTACCCCCAAATTCAAGCATGAATATTCATATCATGGGTAGACTTGTCTATGTGATTGTGCGGGCTTTAAGAGGAGATTTGTAGTATTTGGTGAAGTGTTAACGTTAAAACGCGAAGCGAGTAGATGCGTCGAAGGCTTCGTAGGTGGAGTGTATTGTTAAAATCGAATCGACGCTAGTAGGGGCTCGTCTTGGTTGGTAGTTCGTTAAATTGTGGAGGGCAGTTAATTTTGGGTCGAGGCGTGTGAGCCGTGATGCTAGTGGCTTAAGGAGCTCATCTGCAACTGGTGCGTTGACATACACAGGACGACGCGTGGGGAGATGGCTTAAGCTTTATAAAGCTTGGAGATGTAGCGTCCGAGGTAAAGAACCTAGGGTGCATTGAAGTTCTGAAAAGCTGAGGGAGAAGCGTATCTGCTACCGGTGCGTCGACCCCAAAGGGACAACATGTTGAGAGATGACTTGAGCTTTGTAAAGCTTGGGAACAAAGCGTTCGAGACAAAGAACCTCAGGCGCGTTGAAGCTCTAAAAAGCTGAGGAAGGAGCGTATCTGCTACTGGTGCATTTATCTACAGGGAATGACGCGTTGGGAGATGGCTTGAGTTTTGTGAAGCTTGCAGGTGCATTGAAGCTCTGAAAAGCTGAGGAAGAAGTGTATCTACTACCGGTGCGTTGACCTACAGGGGACGACACATTGGGAGGTAGATTGAGCATTGTAAAGCTTAGGAACGCAGCGTCCAAAGCGAAGAACGTCAGGTGCGTTGAAGCTCTAAAAAGCTGAGGAGTGCTTCATCCAAAGCGAGTTGGGACGGCTTGTACCTGATCTGAAGCGTCTTATTATGACGTTAATCGATATAACAGTTGTCGCGTATTTTTAAGGCGACTGTTGGATGTGTTGCCTGTTCCCAGAAAAGGGCTGTGACTAGTTATTTTTTACGGCTGTTGTTGTTCGAAGTGACGCGTTTTATGCATACGTGAGGGACACGGTTAGATCTTGGGCGTTGATCAAATCTGGTGTTTTATTTCAATGGTCCAGATTTGTGATAAGATGAAAAGCCTAGATTGACATTGTTTGAATTCAATGGTAGGGATCGTCTGACGTTTCCTATAAAATGAGGACTTAGTGCCATTCGAACGTTTTTACCTTTGCAAACTCAAAATCCCTATTGCTCTCAAATTCCTTAGCGATTTTAGGCGAGTTTTGAGTCTCTTTGTGATCTCTGGCGACTTTAAGGTATTGGTTTTAAGCTTTCCGACGTTAGGACACCGACTCCAATCGACTTTCGTAAGTATTTTTGAGTTTTCACAATTTTTTTCTGAAAAATATGGCCTCTGAGGGTAGTGGGTCGTCTGGGAGGGAGTTGGAAATAGTGAGACTTGACCAGCCAGTATTAGTAACCTCCTCGAAATTGTCCAAGGCGATATTAAGAGGGGAAAACATTTGGAGGAGACCTAACAGTCCGGTAGATACTTCCATACATTGGGGCATCTGACTACCCTTCTAAACTGGAGTCCGCCAACCTTGATAGGCTTAGGAAGGAGTATAGGATTCCAGACAGTGTGGGTCTAATTTTGTCGGAGCCAGATAAGCAGGCATGTTACCCTAGGTCGAGGTGTGTGGCCATTAGTGAGGCCATTCCCAGGGCGGGATTTAAGTTATCCATCCATCCATTCTTTAGGTACGTCCTGAGGTCGTACGGTTTAGCTCCGACCCAGTTAAACCCAAATTCTTGGAGCCAAATGGTCGGGTCATGGATGCTTTGGAAAGAGGTGTCTTATGGGGTGGAGATGCCTTTCCCTGTCTTCCAAATCCCTTTACATTCCTAAGGTGATAGCGGGAAGTGATAGGACTAGGGGGTGGTATTATCTGACCTCATGGGGTTCCCACACTCCATTCATGCTCGCTTTGCCGAGCTCTATCAAGGATTGGAAGAGCTTGTGGTGCTGGACTTTCGGGAGATGAGATACAATAGAGGGAATCCCTTGGCGCCTCTTACGTTCCCCACCAAGTATTCAACACTCAATGAGTACTGCAGATTTTTGTTTATGTTAATCACTTCAGTTCGATTACTAACCCTGTTGCTCTTGTAGGCGTCCTTCCTCGGTGTGAGATATCCACCGAGGAGTTTGATATGATCTGCATTGTGTACCAGCTCCCCCCAAAGAGGAGGTCGTACAACGAATTGATCAAGAAGAACATTTGCTTCGTTGAACACGAACTGATGGTTTCTCAAGGTAGGTTACCCGAACCAGTTGTGTTATATTGCTATTTGAGGTCACCACACACTAATTTTCCTTTATTAATGCAGATGACTTCAACAAGAAGAGGCCTCTGAAGCTGGATTTTAAAATGATCCAATGGATGATGCCCGAAGTGAAGGCCCTGAAGACCTCCTCATCAGCCTATAAGAAATAGACGGAGGACTTGGTGGCTGCGAGCAAGAGGCTCCAACTAGTGGTCGGCGATGAGAAGGAGGAGGATTCTGGGACCTCGCTGTTGAGGAAGGGTAAGAAGGCTATTAGGCCGTCGGTGAAGGGGCCTTCAGTGGCTAGGCCTGCTCCATCACTTCGTCAAACAACGATCCCCATTGGGATCGCAATAAGGAAGAAAGTGACTCCTCCTCCCGAGACATCTGCGGCTGCTCCGATTTTGGCCACTTTAATAGCATAAGTGCCGGGTCAGTCGAAGAAGAAGAGGGCTTCACAGGAGAAGGAGGAGAACTTCTTGGGCATGAATGATGAGGAGCCAATTAAGGAGGTGCTGGAAGCTCTGCCTCCGAAAATTGCTGCAGTGGCACTGGTCCACAGCAGGTATTGAACTGAGGCATGGAAGGACCACACGGCCTCGTGCACTGCAGAGGACTTGGTCGTAGCGAACAGTACCTGCCTTGCTCAAGCCCTCAGCACCAGCATATAGCTGGAGGGTTTGGTGAAGGATTTCCAAGCAAGAATGTGGATATGGCTCAGCGATTGGAGGCAAACCTTCTCTATGGAGAGGCTATCGAAGCTGCTGAGGTGAAGGCTTCGGAGGCAGAGTGCCAGCTGACTGATGCAGAGGTCCAGTTGAGGAAGCTACTGCCGACGTGGAGGGGCTGAGGAAAGAGCTCCACAAAGCGGAGTGCCAGATGGCTGCTCTTACTAGGCATCTTGATCACGCTAATGAGCACCATCGTTTGGCAATGGAGGCTCTGGAGGGCTTGAATAAGGAGAAGGCCAAGGTGAGGCAACGGGCAGAGGCCCAGGTTGAGGAGATTGACCCCCTCAAGGAGGAGGTGAAGGTGGCAAGGAAGTCAGCTGTGCAACACTTCATCGATCATTTCGAGGAGCATACCCTCTATGGCACCTTTGCTAACTTCCGGGCCTCGTGGAATGCCTAGGCGATGCTGGAGCGCCTAAGGGAGGTTCACCTAACACTGGACATATCTGCCGTGAAAGCGAAGTTCAGTGGACTGACTCAAGGTCGGCCAGACATTGCTGAAATCCATTTGATGTTAATGAAGAACTGAGGCGCTCATTTTGTAATCCATTTGATGTTAATGAAGAACTGAGGCACTCATTTTGTAGTCCCGTAGGAGGAGCCAGAAGTGCATGTAGATTAGGATCTTGAATGTAATGGCTCCGGCCCATTTTGTAATCCATTTGATGTTAATGAAATGAAATTTTTCCAAGTATTGTTGCGTCTTCACCTTACTTTTATGTTGAAGTGTTTGTATCTTGATGAGTAACGAACACTTAAGTAAATTTTTAGCATCACTTACCAACAATAACCAGTCAATGACAGAAGAACTGACCCATATAAAATACCGAAGAACTGAGGCACCAATTGATTAACCCATGGAACATAATGGAGAACTGGGCTATCATAGAATTTACAACATTATCTTTCACTCAGTTTCAGCACTTAGTAAGGAATGTTACAATGGATTGTGGACAAAATGGAGATCAGATCAGAACATACACTTTTCACTGATAGTACTTCATCAAGTATTCAATGGTCCACTGATAAGACAGCACTTTCCCTGCCATGTCTTCGATTCATAAATACCAGGTTGGGACTCCTTGTGGATGCGATAAGGACCTTCCCAGTTCGGTCCAAACACTCCGGACCCAGTTGACTTTGATAATTGAAAGACCCTTCTGAGGACAAGGTCCCCAAATGAAGAGTTCGATTTCTGACCTTGGAGTTGTAATAGCGGGTTATGTTTCTTTGATACTTAGCCAATTTTATTTGGGAGGAATCCCTCATTTCTTCAAGAAAGTGAAGTTCGTACACTCGAGCTTTGTCGTTGTTGATCTCATTGAAATGTATCAGATGATGAGAGGGGATTCCCACCTCGACTGGACTCATGACTTCGGCTTCGTAGGTCATGGAGAAGGGTATTTCTCCTGTTGCGGTTCGGCTAGTTCTTCGAATGGCCAGAGGACATGGGGAAGGTCATCGACCCATGCCTCTTTTGAAGCGTCAAGCTTCCTTTTCAGGGTATGCTTGATAATTTTGTTCACTGTCTCAACTTGTCCATTTGCTCGGGGTGATGAGGCATTGAGAAATCCTTCCTTATCTCCAGCTCGTCGCATAAGTCTCGCATCTTCTTGTTGTCGAACTGTCTTCCGTTGTTAGACACTGAAGAGTGAAGAATGCCGAACCAGCAAATGATGTTTTTCCAAACGAATTTAATAGTATTGTGCCTTGGTGATCTTGGCAGAGGTTCGGCCTCAACCCACCTGGTGAAGTAGTCAATGGCAACAATGGCAAAAGTAGCACTTCCTCTTCCTTTTGGGAGCGGGCCAATGAAGTCGATGCCCCACTTGACGAATGGCCACGGGCTAGTGATCATAGAGAGGCTTTGAAAAGGCTACCTTTGAATGTTTGAATAGCGCTGGCACTTGTCACATTTTTTAACAAACTGACAAGAGTTCATTTTCAGGGTCGACCAGAAGTAACCTTGTCGAAGTATTTTGTGTGCTAGAGTCGTTCCTCCGAAGTGGTTACCGCAGATTCCCTCATGGATTTCCTTGAGTATATACATGGCTTCTTCTCCTCCCACGCATCAAAGAAGTGGCCAGACGAAACCCCTTTTGTAGAGCACATCATCCTGGAGAACGAAGTGAGCAACCCTCCTCCTCAATTTCTTCGCCTCGCTTTTTGAGGCTGGTGGTGATTGATCTTTGAGATAGGTTATGATGGGTTGCATCCAAAGTGGGGTGCCTTCAATCCATTAGTACATCTTCGCTTCCAGAGATGGAGGGCTTCGGTAGGCGCTCAATTGAGACAGTTTTTAGCAGCTCCGAATCCCTGCTGCTGGCCAACTTGGACAGGGCATCAACGTACATATTTTCGAGGCGTGGGACTTGAATCGGTATGAATCTCTCAAAGTGAGGAACTAGGTTCATAAACAATTTCAGATACGCAGTCATGCTACTGTCTTTGGCTGCAAACTTTTCGTTGACCTGACTTACCACAAGCTCCGAGTCACTGCTTGCTAGGAGCCTTTTGACTTGCATTTCTTTGACTAGTCTAAGGCCTACTAGGAGGGCCTCATATTTCGCAGCGTTGTTCGAGGCTTTGAAGTTGAACCTGACTGCGCAGTTTAGCTTATGGCCCTCTGGGCTTTCCAGAACAACTCATGCTCCGAAGCCAGTCTCTCCTGACAATCCATGCACAAATAGGTTCCACGTTGGGGGCTCAGCTGGTTCCATTGTCACCTCCATTTCTGGGGCTTTGACAAACTCAGCCACAAAATCTGCGAGGGCCTGACCCTTGATGGCATTTGGAGGTCAGAACAGTAGGTCAAACTCACTAAGTTCAATTTTCCATTTTAACAAACGGCCCGATGTGTCTATTCTCTGTAACACTTGTTTTAACAGGAGGTTGGTGAGAAGTTCAATTGAATGGGCCTGAAAGTACGGCCTCAGTTTCCTTGATGTTGTAATAAGGGAGAGTGCAAGCTTCTCCATATCTGGGTAGCGTGTCTCTGCTGGAAGTAGTGCTTTGCTAATACAGTACACCGACATTTGATGCATGTTTTCTTCTCTGACAAGGACTGCGCTAACATCCTCATCTGACACCGCTAAGTACAGCATCAGTGGTTCTCGTGGCTCAGGTTTGGATAATAGGAGTACCTCTTCTAAGTGCTTCTTCAGCGCTTGGAAAGCTTCCTCGTACTCATCCATCCATTGAAACTTATTTCCTTACTTCAAGACTTTGAAGAAGGATAGGCTCTTGTCAATGGCCCTGAAGATGAAGTGACTAAGTGCGGCTATTCGACCATTGAAGCTTTAGACCACCTTTGTCTTCTGCGGTGACCTCATTTCCAGTAAGGCCCTTATCTTCGTCGGATTCGCCTCAATTTCTCTTTGGTTTACAATATATTCCAGAAATTGACCCGAAACTATCCCGAAGGTGCACTTGAGAGGGTTCAATTTCATTTTATACTTTCTAAGAATCTGAAAGGTCTAGTCGAGGTAACTTATATGTTCTTTCGTCTGAAGGCTTTTAACTAGCATGTCGTCCATGTAGACTTTCATGGTTTTGCCAATGAACTCGGCAAACATCATGTTGACTAGCCTCTGATATGTAGTTTCGGCATTTTTCAATCCGAAGGGCATCACCTTATATCAATACAATTCTCTGTCTGTGATGAACGTTGTGAATTCCTCATCAGGTTGGAACATGGGTATCTGGTTATACCCTGAGTATACATCCATGAAGCTCAAGAGTTCATGTACAGCTGTGGAGTCCACAAGTTGGTATATCATTGGGAGAGGAAAGCTATCCTTTGGGCATATCTTGTTCAAATTTGTGAAGTCTACGCACACCCTCCATTTTTCCCTAGGTTTTTTCACGAGGACCAGGTTGGATATCCATTTCTGGTAGATGGCTTCTCTGATGAAGTCGTTGCGGCTATGTTTGTTGACTTCTTCTTTGAGTGCCTCATATCACTCTAAGTTGAGGGCTCATCTTTTCTGCCGATGTGGGGCATAAAAGGAGTTGATGTTGAGGTGGTGGCAACTGATCCTTGGGTCTATTCCCATCATGTCTTCGCGCTTCCAAGCGAAGACATCCAGATTTCTTTTCAGGAAGTTCATTATTTTTTCTTTCACTTCGTGGGATATTGCTTTTCCAATCCGCAAGACCTGAGTGGGCTCTGATAAGTGTATTTTTGCACACTTATTGGGCACTTAATTTAATATAATTATTGATGAAAAGAATAAAATTCTATTCACAATTAAGTAATATTTGCTTTTGTAAGCTAAAAATCACTCGGGGTAAGAGAATAAAGCAAAAAGGAGGAAAATTGACTAAAAGTGTGAAAATTTGTGATGTTGGGGACCAAAATGTATGTGTCAAAAGTGGAGGAATTTTGCTGTAATTTATGGAGGGCATAATCGAAATAAAAGTCAAAATTTAGGGACCAAATTTATAAGATCAAAAGTTGAGGGACTTGGCTGCAAATGACAAAAAACCCATTTTTTGGGCTGCTTGACAGAAGCCCAGGCCCTGCAGCGCCACTATTCCAGCGCTGCAGTGCCCATTTTGAAAGAAAAACGACTTGGGGGGACCTTTTTGTTAACTTTTGAAACTTCAGGGACCAAGCTGCAATTTTCCTAGGGTTTGATATTAAACCAGCAGCTGGGAAGATTTCTGAGGTCAGCAAGCAGCTCATTTTGGGACGATTCTGCTTCTTCTTTCTTTTATTTTCTTTCTTTTCATTTTCTTTTCTTTTGTTTTGCTTGGTATTTTGGAGATTCAATATAGAGCAACAAGGAGATTACATCAAGGATTTGGCAAAGCTCTTGGAGAATCAAGTTCATGCTTCAAAAAATGGTTTTATCTATAAACTTGTATTTTCTCAATTATTTTGTCATATTTGTAATGTATTGCTCCTCCTTTCCATCATATGTATATAATGAGCTAAGTATTTCGTTGTGATTTATGGTAGTAGTTTGACCTAGGTTTAACTAATTTTCAATATTTGCTATTTGATATTAAATTGCCTATTTCCATGGGTTTCTACTATTGTATTTATTGTATTTTCATTTATGTGGCTAATGAATGAATATGTTTGGTGAAGTGTGCATAGTTCGAGAGAAGATTGTGCATTTTAGACCAAATGGTAGAAACCTTAGGTTTATGTAGAGGATAGATATATATCTCTAGCCCTAGGTGACCCAATGAGCTATTATCATAACAATTTAATGCGGTTATTTGGTTCTAATCGACATAGAGATATAATAGATTAAAACAATCAATTAAGGTAAATTTCACTCGAGAGAGGTAATTAGCTAAAATTGGAAAATCGGGTCTAACATCATAAATGTGTAATTCGTTAATTGCCATGTGGAGAAATTAATTAGGTGACGGTTAAGCGAAACCATGAATCCCAACCACATTTTCCTCCAAAATTCCCAAGATTTCCACGTTTTCTTAGTTTGTATGTTTTTTCCTTAGTTTCTAAAATCAACTCTTTATTGCGTGTTTGTTTATTTTCATTGTTAGAATTAAATTGATTAAAGTTGTGTAATTTAAAGTAAACATTCCTCGAGGGATCGACAATCTGGACTTAAATGGTCCACTTTATTACTTGAATGCGACCCGTGCACTTGTGGTAGTATTTTAGCGAACAATGTCTTCAAGGTTGGTGGAGAAAGTTTCCAGTTCTTTCATCGGGGTCGTATTTGGTTCAGACTCGATAATTCAAGGATCCAACTCATCAAGAGGTGCCCTTCTTCAGGGGCCTCTACCATGTCGACGTCTTCCTCCTGTTCGTAGGTATGCCCTTGTTCAGGGGCGTCGAACATTTCTACGTCCATGGCTTCATTGGCATCCTCTGTTATAATGACATTAACAGTACAGGGTTCAAATTTCTACAGAGAGTTGAGGTAACATGCTCAAGAGCCCATCTGGTCATCTCGAACTGTAGCAATCCCATGCTCAGTTGGGAATTTCATACACAAGTAATAAATGAAGATAACTGCCCAAAGATCTTTCAGGGCACGTCGGTCCAATACTCCGTGGTAAGTTGATCTGTGGTCTACCACCAGGAGCTCTATGAAGTGGTGGGCCACTAGGGACTGACCCCATCTCAACAGATAGAGTAATTCGCCCTCGTGGAAGGATGCTGTCGTCGATAAATCTGAATAGCGGGTCGATTATGGGGATCGACCCATGTTCAATTTGTATTTTATCAAAGGTGGATCTAAACAATATATTCACCAAACTGTCATTGTCGAAGAGCATGTGCTTGAGTCCGTTTTGAGCCACTACGACTTTTACTACTAACGCATCACAATGGTGGTGATGAATTCCTTGTGCATCTTCTTGAGAGAAAGTGATCGGGGCCATCCTGTTGGCCTCTTAGGATTGATTGACAATGTAAGTAATCATTGGTGGATCAGTTGCTTTCCTTGTGTAGTTTCTCTGGGCGTTCCTAGTGTTGTCCCCCCAATGATTGTATCAATTGTTCGGATAATATCACCTCTGGTGGCTGGTGCTTGATTCATTTGCCTGGATTCTCCTCGAGATCTATCTATCGTCTCTCTCCTATGAGGTGATTGATCCCGCTGTCGCCTCGACTCCCTGTTTGTAGAGGTAGACCTACGGGAGTGTTCATGATAATGGTCCATCCTAGAGGAGTGTGAGTTGCCTTGGTTTGACGACCGAGGCGCGTCTTTGCGTTCGTTGACGTCATGGCCATAGAGTTGGTAAAATGTGCAAAAATTTGCCCCTTCCAGGGGCCTGCTTCTTCTTCTTGCGTCGATTGTTTGTTCCCCTGAAAGGTCACTTTGGCAAGAGTATTTTCATATGCCAGCACTAGCACTGCATTCATAGTGGTTGAAGCTAGTGCCTGTCCGAATGTGGGGGCTACTGTGTGACCTGCCTGTGTCCATTGCTGGGTGACGAGGTATGTCGCTGGTTCTTGACCCGTCTACCTCTGAGGCGGAGAAAGTCTCTGAGCTGCACGGTTCTGGTGGTCAATCATCTCCTCACTGACGATTTTCACCCTTATCATCTCAACCAGTTCGTTATAAGTGCCTGGATTCTTGCTTCGTACATCACTCCAAAATAATGTGTTCTTGTTGAGGCCTCCTTTCAGGGCTAAGCCCTTTCTATCAGTGACTTGTTCGCAGTATGTGATTTCATCAGTGAATCTGGTCGGATGCTTGTCTCATGTCTTGTAGGCGTTGAACTGGGGCCTCTTCTTTCCTTCGTGAAAGATATTGGTTCAGAAACGCCTTCTTTAAGTCTGACCAACTTCTGATGCTCAAAGGTGGTAACCCGCTGTACCACACCTCAGCAGCTTCGGTGAGGGTTAGATGGAAGGCCCTACATTTCAGTGCCAGGGAGGCTCCTCTGAGGCTCATCTGCTTCATGTACTTAGTTAGGTGTTTTTGTGGGTCCCCCTTTCCTTCATACTTAGGGATTTTAGGGGGCATGAAGTTTGCAGACATCTGGAAGCTTCAGATTTCTCTGAAGAATGGGAGGTTGTCATCATCGTCATCAATTTCGTAGGAGGAACATGGCCCTTTAGAGTCTTCTCCCTCTGATGCATTTTGGGGAGATAGAGGTGCCCCTTGTCGACTATGTCAATCCACTAGGTTTCTCTTCTCCCGCCTATATCTAGGCGGGGGAGGTGCCTCCTGTTCTTCTTCTTGCTCCTGCTCTCGCACATACTGAGCCAACCTTTGTATAGAGCGGACTCTATTGCTAGGGTTTCGTCCTATCCGATCGAAGACACTAACCGACCTCTGATGTTCGTAATCTAGGAGGAAGTTTTCTCCCGGCTGTGATTCTACCGCGTGAGTACCTTGGGTAAGAAAGTGACATCCACTCCCACTTCCCTCTAAGTAAGGTGTTCCCTGTGGTGGCTTGAATGACCCTGGGCATGAAATGCCTGGTTTTGCCCTTAAGTTGGGTGTAGCCCATGTGGCATTGGAAAGTCATGCTGACATTGGGCTAGTATGAAGAATTCACGCATCGCCAGATTCTGGGCTGTAATGTCTATCATGCCTGCAGCTATTTGAGTCATCCTTTCAGTGAGTACTGCTGTCCTGTTGCCTAGGTGACGCCGGTGATTGGGTCCCCGATGTGTGACATTGGTCCGGATCACCTCTTCTTCAGAGACATCCCTATGCCCTTCAAGATTTGCGTCCTCATTGATATAACTCATTTTCTCAGCCCTTTTTCAAGGGTGTTATGAACTTGAGACAGTTGAGTCGGTCCTTTTTCAAGAACGTCCTTTTTTCAGGGTAAGTCGATAGTTTTCCCATGGTAAATGGGAGATTGTTTAGAATATTTCCCACAGACGGTGCCAATCTATTGACCTCGCGAAATGAACCTCCACGTGGCCAACCGAGAGGCTCTCCTTGTGTTCATCCCTACACACAACAATGCACGGTCAGGAGCACACGGTCAGAACCAGCGGGGGTGGAGGCGACCGCATACACTCCAACGGTCAAGTCAGTGATCAATGATCGGAACGGTGCCAAAATTGTACAAGAGAGAGTAGAGATGAGAATATATAATGCTTGTGTGTGGAGAGCTTAATTTAGTGTAAGTGTCATAACATTTGCCTCTTGCCAAACTTTGAGTATTTATAGATGAGAATCACCGTTGGTTGTGGGACACCGCGTCTAGGTGGGTTATTAATTCCTCTGGATTGAGTTGACATAAAGTTGATGTCACATCAACTAGACCCATAGAGATGTCACATCCATAGAGGATTCTGATAGAGATATGCTTCTGAAACTGGCGGCTGAGGTATCCGTTAAGGGAGCACCTCGGATAGCCAAGCGCTTTGGTTACAGGAGGCACTTCGGTCGCTTCAATAGATATAGTTTATAGTGTGTTCCTTGTGTTGCGTTGAGTTGGGGTTCGATTGAAGTCGAAATCACTTCAGAACCACATCGTTGGGACACGTGGCACTTCGTAGATAAGATGGACACTATTGCCGAAGTGGTTTAGTGTGGGGCGTAACACATTCTTTAACATTTTAATGCCCAAATTCAGTCCTCATTTTTTTCTTTTACTTTTTCTCCTTTTCTTCTTCCTTTTTTAATATATATTCCCCTTTTTTCCTTTTCTTTTTTCCTCTCGGCCTTTTAGGCCGCTTCACTAGAACACTTACCAACTCTTGTCGTTTTCCTTGTTTCTATTCTTCACAAATAAACATCCAATACCTAATACACACTTGGAAGTAAAAATGTGGAAAAATACATGTACAGGCTATATTCCAATATGGAGAGGTATGGATAACATTGGTTCATGAAGGAAAAGAAGGCTATATATGTGTATTGGCTCTAAGTGGCTACTAGGTGTTGTAATCATTAGAAAGGGTTAGCTTGAAAGGCTCAAATGTCAATTCTAAATTGACCTTCCTCATTTCTCAAGTAATCCACCAGCTTACCACAAATCATATGGTGTTATTTTCAAATGAGTTTTTAATTCAAGAAATCAATGAATGTTTATTACTATTTTCAGAATGTGATAGCTCTTAATCCTCACCAATTCTCTCACATGAAAACTTAGCTACATGTGTCAAACTATCATCTTCCATAAGGCTTGTATGTATGAAAAGAATTCAGTAAGTATCTTGACATCTAAATTCTAGTGAACAAAATTAACTTCAAGTGGCATTTATTCAAGAACGTAAACAATTTTTTTTAGAGCCAATCAGCAAAAATCAAAGCCAAAATTCCATGATGACTATATAATTCACAACAAAATCCAAACTAACTCTCCCCCAGCTAAATCTAACATTGTCTTCAATGCCTAAACATGTTTACCGAAGGGAAAAGAAAGTATCACCTGAATACTGAAGTAAATCAACAGAGTCAAAAAGACGATTAACCTGAAAAATTCTCAATTGAAAATAAAGGAAAAAATGTAAATAAACCTAAAAACAAAACTAATATATAGAAAAGAAAAGTGAAAGACATACCCAAATGACGTTAAGGATGGTAAAACGAGTCTACAAGATGAACTTCTTCCACTATAGGCATCTGTTGCCGATAAACTATCTTGAGACAGTGCCCATTCACTTTAAACTTTCTACCATCATTAGGATTTTTAATTTCAATTGCTTCATTTTCAAAAACTTTTACCACAAAGGGGCCAATCTACCTAGATCGAAGTTTTACTGCATGCTTGTAAAGTCTAGAATAGTACAAGTATACTTTCTGATTTGGTTCAAAATGTTTTCCTTTTATCATGAAATGCTTTTATTTTTGACTCATAGATTTTAGAATTCACATATGCATCATTTCTTAACTCCTCTAACCCAGTTAATTGAAACTTTTTAAGCTTACATTTATCTTCTAGATCAAAGTTAAAATATTTAATTGGCCAATAGGCTCGATGCTCAGGCTCTACAGGTAAATGGCAACGCTTTTCAAAAGTAAGTCTTTAATACGACATTCCTAAGGAGGTCTTAGAAGCTGTACGGTAGCCCACAGTGCATCATTTAATTTTAAAGACCAATCTTTACGATTGGGGTTTACCATTTTTTCCAAAATTTGTTTAATTTCCTTATTAGCCAATTCTACTTGTCCATCAACTTAGGGATGATAAGTCATGAACAAGGCCATACTTTTTCACTAGTGCTTCAAATGAATGGTAGTAAAAAGTGCATGGCTCTATCACTAATAATAACTCGTGGTGTGTCAAATTGAGACAATACTTTTTTTTAAAACAGATTTAACAACCATTTTATTATCACTGGTCCTATAATTTGCTGCCACTATCCATCTAGGCACATAGTCCACTAGTTGTAAGGGTTCCATGAAGTCGATTCCTCAACAATCAAATTTTTTATCACTAAAATGGGATTAAAAGGCATCATATTACGCCGGACAAAGCACCAAGCTTTTGGCACCTCTCACAAGATGTACAATAGACATTAGTATCTATAAACAAAGTGGGGCCAATAAAAACCACATTGTAGATTGTTTGCAGCAGTTTTTTCATAGAAAAATAGCCTCCACGTGCTTGGGCATGACAGAAATTGAGTATACTAGGTATTTCCTCATCAGGGACACATCGTCTCAATATTTGATCTGGGCAATATTTAAATGGACATAGTTCATCCAAATAAAGCTTATGTACTTCAACGATGATTTTTCTCTTATCTTATGCACTCCACTTTCCTGGAATTTCACCTGCAACCAAATAATTTACAATGTGAGCAAACTATGGTAGAGAAGAAATAGAAAATAATTGCTCATTTGGAAAGTCATCCTAATTGGCAAGGATTCGGGTTGTCCCCAAAAGTTAGTTTTGACAAATGATTTGCTAACACATTCTTCACTCGTTTTTTTTTTTTTTTTTTTTTTTTTTTTTTTTTTTTTTTTTTTTTTTTTTTTATCTTTGACAGTGATATCAAATTCCTGCAAAAATAAAATTCACCATATTAAACGTACCTTAGCATCATTCTTTGTGAGAAAATACTTAAGGGTTGAATGATCTGTAAAAATTGTAATAGCAGAACCAATAAAATAAGAGTGAAACTTATCTAGAGCAAAGATTATAGCTAGTAACTCTTTCTTAGTAGTGGAGTGATTCATGTAATAATCGTTTTTAACCTTAGTTCTACACTTTAAGAATGCGACTGAATTTTGAAGAATTAATGTTCATATTCTATTCAATAATATCTCTCAAATAATATTAAACCTAATTTCATATATGACCGATTATATTTTATGATGGATGGAAACATACAAAAATGCACGACTTTTTATAAACACTTAAAGATTCACATAGAGTATAATGGTAAATTTCTATTCTCAATCGGATCCTATGACGATTTACACTATGTCGAAACTATTTTCTTTCTTTTGAATGCATAAAATAATCTATCAAATTCATAAACTATCGTGCACAATAACAATAGAGAAAAGATAATCATGTAAATCATTTGAAATCCAAAATGATATAAAAGTTCATCACCCGAAAATTCTTAAATTCAATCTTGATGTTCTTGAATATTGATGTGTTCTTTACCTCATTTTGCAATTAATTCTCCACCCTAATTATGTTCTAAGAGTTGGTATTTATAATCCATCTGAAGATCCCAAAAGATCTCTAAAAATCTTGCATATCAACCCAAATGGAAGTTTCATTATTGAAATTGAATTTTGAATGAAATAGAATCTGCTGGCCGAATTGGCACGAGCCGGTTACTACTGGGCTCCTACCAGGCATACTAAGTAGCCCTTACAATTGAGGTTAAGGGTTGGGCGTCTATAATTGGGTGGCTGCCTAGTTATAAAACTTCCAAAATTTCCCTTTTGGCCCTTTTATTCATTCATTCTTCCATCTTGGTCCTCCACATTAAATTACTTTGATTTTTTATCCTTCAACTTTTATTCAAATGTATACTAGTCTCCAAACTTCTATCCATTAGCCAATTGATCCTTCTTTCTTTTCCTATTGCATAGAAAACAAGTCCAAAATTGAAACAAGATAAGATTAATTCAAGTTAAATAAAATTCAATACTAAAACGACACAAAATCTTAGTAATATTGCCCGAATAAGTGGAAAAAATTTCACTTATCATACAGTACAGATCTTTGCTTTGTGATTCTGTTAGATGGATGGATGGATGATATGTATTTGTTGTCGCTTCATTTTGTTCCTTTTCTTTCTGATTACATTGAGCTCTCAATGTGACACAGTTTATTGATTTTAATATTAGTGTAGAGTACTATGTAGACAAGTGTCTCGGACACTTGACGTTACATTGTCTATGTTTTTCTTCTCGTATAAAGTATTATAAAAATTTCCTTACTCCCAATGTCAGACTGGTCATCAACACATTATAGAAATGTAACATGGTTGCTATAATCCAACTGCTATGAATGTATATATAATCACATCAGCTTTTCACTAATGCCCTAATCTCTCCATTGAATTGGTGCTACTTCTAGCTCAGATACAGGTGCAAGACTAAATTTGTGTGGCTTCATAACTCACTGTGAGTAATGCCTTTGAATGGACTATGTTTCAACAGAACAATAATAGCAATGCTCCTTGCAATAACACTCTGTTTACATGATTAAATTGCTCATATACAAGTCGTAAATCGAGTAGAAATCCAAAATTAATAGTTTACTAATAAAAATATCAAATATAGGTTCACTCACATATATCAACCAAACATTGAAGAAACATATTTCGACACATGAGTGTGATCATGTGCTTCTAATGCATATGTATATAATATATTTACCACAATGACAGCACATAGGCTCTTGCCATGACAGTAGACCACAACTTAGGCTGCTACTCGATTACACACTATGGGCATATTCTCCTCCTATGCTCTTCTCTTTGTTCGATCTTACTTCAAAAATGTAAGTTACAACTGACAGCTATATGGCGATTCGAGCAAAAGTAAGGTCAAAATGGAAATTGGGTCCATAGTTTCACAAAATTCTCATGTTAATTCAAGGGTGATTCAGGAAGTTCATAATGTTGGTAAGGACATTATCGTCCATGTATGATAGAAATTAAAGTCAAATTTTTAGCAAAAAATGTGTAATTGAAAAGTTATGGATCTCATGAAATATGTAAATAAAATTAATTGTTGACTTTGATTTTGATTAAAATCTTTACCAAACAGAGGAACAGATGTTTTAGTGTTGAAAATATTAGTGGAGCCAATTGATATTAATCCCAAACTATGGGGGCCAAATCAAAAGTAGCTGATATTTGAATTTCCCCATTGCCATCCTCCTCATTGTCACGAGTAAATTTAATCAAAACTTATTATTTTAGAATTTGGTCTAAGTATCGATTCAGAAAAAGATAAATGATCAAAAGGTCGAATCAGAGTTGAATCGAGATGAACCCAATGACTAAAAAATAATAAAAATAAATATATCATAAATAAACCATTGTAAACTTGAAAAAGTGAATTTTATTATGGCGCTACGTTATTGAATAATGTTATATAGTATCAATGGTACTAGAATACCAATTTATATATATGATATTTTGAATTAAAGGTAAAATTATATGGTTCATTTAATTGTACATTTTATTTAATGATAGTTAATATCACCTAGGCAAGTATTGTAACACCAGTAGTATTATATAACAATACACCTTATGTAGCCTTGAGTGACATTGAAGAAATGAAATCCTTAATTTGCAAATTGGGAGAATATGTTCGAAACATCGATTTTCATTTTCCTAAAGTTGAACTTGAAAAATCGAAAATTGTATTTTTTTTTATCGATTTCGAGCAAACTAGGCGATTTAACATTTTAAACAATATTTAAACATAATTAATTATTTATAAAATTGAGAAACAATTGATGAGATAACATATGGAGAAACACCCAAGTAAAGAAAACATCTTTGCCCTATTTAGTAGGATTAACATCAGATTTTTAATAGATTTTAATAGAAATTGATGAAATGTGTGTTGAAGTTGTGAAATTCATAAAATATGTTGTTAAAATTAATTGTCGACTTTAACTTAAATTATAATTTAAATTTTAGATGATAACAAACAGTGGCTTAATCTTGATTAGGAAAAATGATGTTATGGTAATGGTAAAACTAATCATGGTATTGGTGCAAGTTATTATTATATTTACTGTTTTATTAATTAGCACTTATACTACTATTCTTTATTTATTTGGCCTTTTCATATTATATTAATAAAATAATTACTTTTTAGAGAGTAAGGTTCAAAGCAGACATGCATGGCCATGGCTTACAATACGTTAATTATTATCTTATTAAAGTGTAGTTCAAGAATCTCTACCACTAGGCGTATTCTAGCAACTACCCTGTTCAACCATATCTTTTATTTATCTGTCGACCTTTCATTTTTTAAAAACAACAAGTTTCGTCCTTAATCTTTGACATGGTTGCATCTTTGTTATTAAATATCTCACTAATTAGTGCAATACGTCCTTACTATAAGCTTATTAAAGTTTCTCTCTTGAGCGAGACCAAAGTACATGTCTCTTTATCAATTAATCAATTTTTAAATGATGAAGTAGACCTTGGAGAGATGCTACTTTTTCATTTATTTATGTTCAATTGATAACTATTGACTTTTGAGGCAAGTTTGTGAGTTATAACTTAACGATTTAAATTATAAACAGATATAAATGAACAACGAGTAAGTGAATAGCATTTGCAAATCCTAAGAAATGTGTGAATAAATTATATTTTGATCGATTCTAAAAATTAGAAAAAAAAGGGCTTAACTCGACCAAGTTTTATCGAGGAAGCTATCGCTTTTTTCACCTTGAATGCATCAAAATATGCATAACTTCTTGCTTTTCTTGGAGAATTATAACTAGTATGCTCATCATTTAGATATTGCAATTACAGTACTGAAAGCGAGTCACATGTATTGGAATAATTTATTATTATTATTATTATTATTTTGAGTGGTGAGTTGAATGGAAATTCTCTTTTACCATGTAATGTGCTTAAAAATTGAAACATTGAGATGACTCGAGTTAAAAGCATTGGAAGGGGTCGAGTTACTGTAAATTCCAAAGATTGGGGACTAACACTACAATTTCCCCTACTTTTAACTGGCGTATCATAAAAAGCGTAGATGCCCATACACTCTTTTTCCTCGTTTGGAAGTCTGAACTGAACAAACAAACAAACACAGTGGGTTGGACTGACTTTTACCCATCTTCTCTCTCTATAACTCTCTTTTCTCTATCTATACGTATAGATTATTAGGCATCTATATATAGCCTTGGGCCTTCGATTGCAGCAATGTGAGGAAAAAACAAATACCCATCTTTAATGCTGCTGAATGGTTTGGGTCTCTTATCATCATTTTTCAAAAGCAAAAGAAATGCAAAACAGTGACTTTTTTATTTTTATCAATTTTTCCATTTGAATTTTATGTTATTAATATTGATATTTTGTTTTTTCTGCTTTTGCTTAACCTCCCCCACATATATGATTAAATAACAATGCGTCCCTTCTTTCAAACTTTCAAAGAAAGGAGGAGGGGTTATTCACATTTCATTTGATGGTCAGAGGCGAATTGAAAGCTAAGCAGTGGGAATTCTAAAGATTCCCCGGGATACCATTGTTTCTGGTACAGAAGTTCCTATAAAAATGGGAAATGTCCTACCTTTGAGTGCGTTTGGCATAGTTTAGTGGTGTAAAGGACATGACTGAAGTTATCTCACGCCTTGTTGACAGTCGTAATGTGGAAGTTCGATTTTTGAGATATGGAATTGAACTCTTTGTAGGTACAGTATACAAGCAGCTCTTGTTTTCTGGCCTAATGGGACACATCCCGCGATTTACCTTTTTCACAAAACTCTATGGGCAGGACGATGAGGATTCTCAAAGTTGAGGTTCAACTTTTTTTTTTAGTTAACGACGTAGTGTAGCCCCCGGCCATAGTCCAATGGTACAAATGACAAGAGTGAGGTTATCTCATACCTCACTGACAATCGCAGTGTGAGGATTCGATTCCCGAGACATGAAATTGAACTCCTTGTAGGCGTAGTGTATAGACAATTCTTGTTTCCTGATCTGTTGAGGCACATCCTACAATATACCTCTCTCACAAGATCGAGACGGTGGGCCCTCAAAATTGCCTTCAACCTTTTATTATTACTATTATTATTATTATTTTTTAGATAACGACGCAGTATAACAAATGTTCACAAGCCGTACGCTCAATAAAGTGAGGGAGGGAAAATAAAGGCGCGTCTTTTATCCCACATTTCGATGATTGATTCCAGTTGGATTTGTAGTGAAGCCAACTAGGTTTCTTTAATCCAATTCCTCCTCATGATTACTTCTCTTTGATAAATTTTGGTTGCTTCTTTTGTTCTATTATAAAAAAAAATCTTATTTAGCAAAGAAAGGGACAGAATTTACTGTCTCATTTTGTTGATTCCATCACAGCTTGCCAAATCATTAACTGGGTTGCTGTTTGTTCGGCATGATTGTCCTTCCTCCAGTTGTTCACCATATCAAGCAAGGTTTTTGATGGGATTTTTATACCGTCAATGAGGGAATAACTTAGTCACATGCTGTGTGAAAAATTGGAGATCCTTTTTCCCCTTGCAGAATTTACTGTTCTACTGGACACTGACAGATTTTGATTCCCTGTGCAATTTCTGTTGGAGGTTTCCTTCTTGATGGCTCTTTTTGGTTGAAATTGTGAGCCTTTGAGCTCAAGAGCAGGTAGTTTAACTTGGTGGGCTCTCTCATGGAGGGTTTTTCTTGAAATTCTGCATATTTTTTATGACCTTTTCTAAGATGTGTGGGTTTACTTTGAAGCTCTGGGACCTGTATCTCAAGATATTTAAGTGGGTTTTAGTTCGGATGTCTTCAAATTGCAAGAACTGTAGCGCAAATGGCAAGTTGTGTTCCTCCATAAAGCAAAAAAAGGCTTGGGAATCATTTCACAGAACAGCAGATGGTAGGAAATGGAAGAGAGTTGTAGTCTTTTTATGGCTTATGGTTGCTGTGGGTGGGTTCTTTTGGGTCTTGACTAGCTCGAATGGTGGTAATTCCAAGTGGAGAAAGAAGATTTCAGTTTCAAGTGATTTTAAAGCTAAAGTCTTGCTGGAATATTGCAATGTGAGCAAGGAAGAGTTTCATGCTTTAGATGCTTTATTCACCGAAAGAGATCGGGTATGTAGTCAATTGCTTCAAAAATCAGAGTTTTGATCTTAATTGGCATGGATGCTCTCTATTTTTGCTTTTAATTCAACAAGTTCTGAAGTATATGCTTTAGATGATTACTTATTTGTCTTAATCTGTCGAGAAATTCTTGAATCGTTGATGAGCAAGGGCGATTATGGTAAAAATTTGACATTAAGCGTGTGTTCTAATACTGAAAATAGGAAACTGTGAATCCAAATGTTCTGAACAACTGTAATTTGTTTGTCTAAATTAAATTTCGATGATTGAAACTTCTGTGAGAAAAAAATTTCTTAGCATTCTTCACATCTTGTAGCAACATGGGCCAAATATTAGAAATAAGTGTAATACACTGCAGAAATTTGATATGTAAAACTGGAAATAGTGTTTTCACCCTTTCGGTCTACAAATAGGTGACGGGAAACTACCAACTCTGTTTTGAGCTCTATACTATCTAAGTAGGGCAATATAAAATGAAAGTGCCACAATGAGTTTATTTATATGATAGTGCTACGGTGAGTTCAATGGTAGTTTTCATAAATATCTAGTCTCGATGATAGATTGTTATTTGAACGTGGTATATTTCTGATGTAGAGCACTAAACAGAGAGAGAAGAGAAAGAGGAATTAGGAAAGAAATTTTTACTTATATTGAATATATAAAAAGGGAAAAATCAGTTTTTTGATTACTTAAAAATGCTAGGCCTATTTACAATGTAAAATTCTTTAGAAGAATAGAAATTACCCAAATAGGAATATTTCTTAAGAGCTAAAATAGTACAAAACATAAGTTAACAATCTCACTCTTTTTGTTTAAAAAAAAAAAACCGAGAGTGGCAATGTATGCAAAAACAAATAAGGCTATAGCACGTACCAACCAAGACTTCGAAACTTCTTTTCTGTCATTCTAACATCATAGATCTTATTATTTGATAAGGAATATACTATGGCCTTGTTTGACCCACATTTAAAAAAAAAAAATTCTTAAACAATGATTTGACTTCATTTCAACCACATATTCTTCAATAAAATAATATTACACCTATATCCAAAAATTTTCTTTATTTTTTAACCATACATTTTCCATCAATATATTATTCAAAAATGCATTTTAAGAAAAATAATGTGGCTCAAACAAGGGCTAAATCTCAAGATGATGAAACGATATAATGATCCTCTTAAGCATTCACAACAGTTGGCTTTAGGTGTGTAGAAGGAGCTCGATGGACTAGAATGTAGGGCAATCCAGTAGAAACAAATAAGGGAGTATCAAAGCTTGAATTTGGCCTGCAGAAAAAATAAATCCACCATCGGAAACACTGCCTGTAGTTATCCGTGATACAAGTCCAACTAATAAGAAGTCTAGGAAATGGATGAAGTGGTTTGAAATTTTTTAGTTATGTTTCTGGGTAATGCCAAGGAGAAGTATGAACCATAACAAAATCGTCCCTTTTAAATTCTCTATGACTGTGATCTATGTTAGTAACAAACTTATGATTCTCATTACTCGAGCAAATATTTACCTCAGCATGTAGATCATAAGTGGGAACAACAAAGCGACTGGAATTGAAGCAAAAAGATAGTAACTGTCAAGTAAGTGCATAGATAAATTGTGACTATCAAGCAAGTGCTGAGATAAATATTTGACATTAAACTTGCTTGATAATTACTATCTTTTTGCCTCAATCCAAGTCAGCTTTGTTGATTTACCAATTTTGGTAAGCAAACTACATTGGAGGTAAGACAAATCCCAGTTGCCTAGCATCTCATGAGCCAAACACCTAAGAAAATCCCCAAGACTACAGTAACAACCTCTATTTGACCATCTAAGTGAGGGTGGAAAGAACTGAACATTTTAAAGTGGGGGTTTTGTAACAATTTCCAAAGTTCCGAAGTAACTAACAAAGTTGACATTCTGGGTCATATGTAATGGTGTAGGACAAACTGTAGAAGTTGACACTTTCTTTAGAAAACGACTTACCTAGATGGAAGGCATCAACAGTTTAGGAATATGGAATTAAGCTAGTCATTTTAGAAAATTTGCTCACGACCATTAAAATTGAATCATGATTCCTTACAAATTTAGGCAACCTTTGGATAATGTCAATGTTAAGATCATGCTTAGGGTTGCATGGGAAACATGGAGTGCTTTTATTTCACTCTTACTCAAGATACAGGGATATAATACAAGCAACATCTCTTTTGAAGGTGGGCTAATGAAACATATCTTCCATTGATGCTATGATCCTATTCCTACTAAAATGCCCAACAAGCCTATCTCTGTAAATTCAAGTGGAAATTCATCCTCAAATTACTCCGAGTTGTGCAATATGAATTCCCATGCTGAATTTTATCAATGTGAAGTACTTTTTATTTTTATTTTTATTTTTATAGATAATCAAATATTTTATTAATCACGGATAATATACAGACAGTGTATTATCAATTAATACAAGAAAGAAACAACTTAAAATTAGACAACTCGTCTATACGAGTAGTAGCCACAGCATTAGACCAAGTGTATAATATCATATAAAACAATTTTTTAATCTGCTCTCATCAAAACAACGGTTTCTCTCCCTCCACACACACACCAGACAATGCATCCTGGAATAAGGTTCTTGACAAGCGTGCTATACTTGTTACGAAATTTTCTCCTCCATGCTTTCAATACATCTCCATATGCCGCAAAAACACTCAATCCATGTGTTGAGAAGCCAAAATATTGTTCTACAGGGATCAAGCACCTTCACAATAAAGAAACAAGTGGTCAATCGTCTCCCCATTTTGCCTACACATATAGAACCATTCCATAACATAAAACCCCCTTATTTGAAGGTTATCTGCCGTTAACACCTGTCCCCTCACAACCGTCCATAGTAAAAATTCCACTCGAGGGGTAGTTTACATTTCTATACCATCTTCCAAGGGAATAATTTCTCCACAAGTCCCACTAAGGATCCAAAGTGCTAACAGAGAAGATATTATCCCATGCCAACCTCCACCTACTACAATCACCCTCTTCAATCTTGATATGCACCTCATACAAAGAGGTTAAAAGCAACGCATAATCATCTAACTTCCAGTCCTACAAATCTCTCCTAAAAACAATGTTCCAACTGAGATTCCCGTTATGTATATGTAAGACTTCATTTATCATAGCAAATAGCCTCAAAGCAACACGATATAGAGAAAGAAACTCTACTCTTAACGGTCAATTTCCACACCAACAATCTTCCCAAAATTTGATAGAAATGCCATTCCCCACCACATACCTCAATCTATCCCAAAAGTCTCTCCACCCTCATCGGATATACCTCCACAAACTCATCCCATAAGAACCACGATCCACAGCTGAGCACCATCCCTTCTTCATAATACCATATTTCGCCTCTATAATTCCTCTCCAAAAGCTCTCACTCTCTACATCGAATCGCCATAACTATTTATCCAGCAAAGCCTTATTAAACAATACAAGACTCCTCAATTCGAGGCCCCCTCGTCCTAAGGGGAGAACAAATTGCACCCAAATTAACCAAGTGAAGTTTTATCTCCTGTCCTAACCCTCCCCATAGAAATTCCCGTTGAATTCTCTCTAATCTTTTTGCCACTGAGACGGGAATAGGAAACGGTGACAAGAAATAAGTAGGGAGATCGATAGGGTGGACTTAATGAGGATAAGATGTCCTTCCTTTGAGAGGTACATACGCTTTCATCCCGCTAATCTCCTCTCCACCCTTTCCACAATCCTATTCCAGATTTGTATACTTTTAAAACGTGCTCCTAAGGGAAGACCAGTTGTATGATATAGGTAGTTGTGCAACCCTACAACCCAATATGGCCTCCAACTCCTCCACGTCATCAACATCTCACACTGTAATGGTCTCAGATTTTCCCAAATTTATCTTTAAATCAGATACAACTTCAAAGCATAGGAGCAGACGACGTACATTTCTAAATTGCTTAATATGTGCATCACAAATGATCAACATGTCGTCCGCAAATAACAAGTGAGATACCCGCACTTGGTCAACCATAAAGCCCCTTAACACACTCTCATTCACAGTCTTCTTAAGCATCCTATTGAACGCCTCCATAACAATAACAAATAGAAATGGAGACAAAGGGTCCCCTTGCCTTAAACTTCCGCTGCTCCGAAAATAACCCTCTGGAGTGCTGTTCACCAAAACTGAAAAGGAGACCGTTGGGATATACAATTTGACATTAACAATTGAACCATTGTAATTTCATCCTTAAGATACTCAAGAGTTGGGGAGTAGAATTTGCTAATTATGCACGTTAAACCCTATGAGCTTCATTTCTAGGAAAATGAGCGTGCTTGTTATTACTGTTGTACCACATAAAGTCGACCTAATGAAGATATGCTTCAGGAGCAATGACAAAGCTATTGCCACAGATTGAAGGAGGAGAAAAGAAAAATACATAGAGAGATCGAATAAATCTCATGAGCAAGTCTACCATCAGATTATGATGCTTCTAATCTGAGTCTCCTTATTTCCTCACTTATCTTTTCTTAGTTATTTTTAGCTTATTTTTTAGGGTATTGATGAACGACAAGGAAAGGGTAGCGTTGTTTATCACGGCATCTACATTGAGGTTCCATTTTCTGGAAGGTATTTTTAGGAGCTTTTTGGCAAATTATATATTAGTTCAGTGGGCATTGAAATAAGATTAAATTGTTGTCCATCATTATTTATTATTTTAAAATATTGATGTTTTTTTAAATGTAAATCAAATTAGTGAGAATTATTCTATACAAAAACAAAGTTGAAATTTTAAAAAGTTAATAGCAATTGAATATGTTTGTTGTTTTGTGACGTAGCAATGAGTCAGTAAACTTATTCCTAAATGAATTGTTAAAATTCATAGGTAATTAGTAAGTACCTCTAGAATAGCGACGGAGCACGCTGTCACTAGGAATCAAAATTCCTGTTGCTAAATAGAAATGCGAAACTTCACTGCTGTTATACGTTGATATGGTTCATTTAATTCTTTGGCAAGTAAAGCCAGTAAGTATGGGAATTTGATGCCAATTGCAAGAATCCAAGTGTCGGTGCCAGCAGTGATTCAAGACACGTAGTGGATCACTGGATAACTTCCAACAAATCTTGGTGAAGGAACCTGACTCTGGCAGTTTGTGGGTTGTATTGGGAGTGGAGGGAGGGTATTGGTGGTTTCTGGTGAGTGTCTTGTGAAGCACTGATGGTCAGTCGCTAGGGCTGGGTGGTATGTATCTGATACAAATGCAGCTTGATGGATCCCACATGGAGAGTGTCTGATGTGATTGAGGCTGTGAAGATTGAGTGGATTGAGTTGGACAGCTGATGGATCAGACAGATAGTAATGCTATGGAGCTGAAAAAATGGGGTTGGGCTGGTAGAATGGTTGACTGATGGTTTGGATTGAGAAGAAAAATATCTTACAGTGAGAGATAAATTGGTTTGAACTGCTATAGTTTTGTGAACTGGGCAGACGGTACCAGAATGTAGGACAGGGTCATATGTTACCTTGATTTTAGTTCTAAACAATGTAATTGAGGGAAGCAACAAACCTCTTTCTAGTATTCCCAAAGCATTTTCAATTATTTTCCTTTCTTATGGTCCTTTAGTTGTTGGGGGGGGGATCTATTTTTTGATGAATTCACTTTTTTATCATGGGCATAATCAACCTCTGTGATAGCTGATGTGGCTTGTAGCCCCTCTCTGGTGCTCATTTCATTAATTGTATATACACATATATTTGTTTTCAAGGACTTGTATGACTGTTCCAACTCTTGGTGGATCAATTTGATGGATTAGTCATCAATCTGAGATCTGTTATGCAGTTATTATTTGTTGACACAATACATCAAAACAGACATGAAACATTGTTTTTCCTTCAGAGAAACAGCTGTCATGTCCTCTGTATTTATCACAAGTTAACAGTTAAATTCTACTACTTGAAGGGAAAAACATAATACCCTTTTATTGGGGCGCAATATACATGTTAAATAATCTGCAGGCCTCTCAATCATGTTAAACAAAAGCACTGAAATATAATACTTTCATCAGTTAAAACTTGTGTATAATCTTGCAATCCCAGTGTATTCATTAGGTAATGAATCACAAATTTTTAACTCCCTTCCTTCCCAAGAAGAAACCACCAGAGGAAAAAAGAGAAACAGAAAAGTATTAATTATATGCATGCTTGTTGATCTTATAGATTACCCTGGATTTATCCCAATAGGAGGGTGGCTACTATCAAGGATTCTGCAATCTTTGAATGATTTAGGACAAGAAAAAGAATTAGATGGTTTCAGGGGACCAACAAGAACTTCTGTGAATTCGTCATTAGTCACCTGGCCTTTCATATTCTCTCTTCTGGAGTTATTTTATCATTTTGTATACATTAAACAAGATTGTAAAAAATAATTCATCTTCAGCCTTTCACATCTTATTTCTGCCAAATGTGCATTTTCTGTCATGATTGACTCTACTGACAGAATATCTCGCTACCTACAGACAACTATTTCTTGCTATTGCTCGACCCACTGAAGGAAGTTCTTTGATGTGCACTGATCTTATATGTCAGTTTATTTATTTATTTATTGTTTGGGGTAATTTTTTCTTGCTATCCTTCTCGCAGGTTGCTTCTTTGGCATACTGCAGAGAATCAGGCTTTGAAATGCCTACAAATTGTAACATCACGTGTGGCCTCAAGATCCATAGTTCTCAGATGTTAGAGAAGTGGCATAAAATGGTAGCCAAAAATGTAGAATCCAATGCCCATTGTCCAACTAGAGATGAGAGCATTTTAACATTTTTTGGCCTACCATTTTCAAAAGACAAGACTGTGTCATTCATTCCACAGTTGGGGTTTTTATCAATCTCATCTAATGTTCTCTTTTGCAGAAAGGTGGGATCTTCTCCAATCATCAATTAATCTTGGTCCATATATGCATTTGACATTTGTAAGGATCATTTATTCCTAGTTGGTCAAGTGCACTTCTTAGTTACATTTTAAAGCTAACATTAGCTACTGACTGCTAGAAATGCTTAAATTAATATTAATAGCTTGGATCAATGGTGTGAGGAGCTTTTTCTTCATATATCATCCATCCCTTTAAAATGATTTTGTCTTTTCAACTGGGTTCTGTAGAAATTCTATAGATGCATTTTAATTTATTCTTGTACCATATTTAGTTTTTTCCATAATTCAGTAGACTGTAATTTGGTAAATTCCATCTCTCCTTATTTAGGAAGTTTCTTTCTTTTCCCCCTTACCCATTTGTATTATAAATTGAGAGGTTGTATACATTGAAAGACATACAAGAAATACAAACAATTATTCTTGTGTTTATGGTATCTGAGCTTTGGACATAATGACGGAAGTCCCCGTCAACAATAAAAGTTCAATGCCGTCTGAGTCCTCTTACAACGAGGCAGAAATCAATTCTGCAATTGGCTCGATTGGTGGAGAGAATGCTTCGTTCCAACTCATAGTGGAGAAGTTGAATGGAAGAAATTTCAGGGAATGGGCTCAATCTATTAAACTGGTAATCAATGGTAAGGGAAAGCGTGGTTACATGACCAGAGAAACTAAGAAGCCAACTGATGCTGCCCTTATGTAAAAATGGAAATTCGAGAACTCAATGGTCATGGCTTGGCTAGTGAATTCAATGATGCCGTTCATAGGAAAAACGTACCCCTTCTTGTCGATTGCTAAAGATGTATGGGAAGCTGTCAAGAAAATGTACTCAGACTCAGAAAATTCTTCCCAAATTTTTGAAATTAAAACACGGTTGTGGCAAACTAAATAGGGGGAGAGGGACGTTACCTATTACTATTTGGAAATGACCTCTTTTTGGCGGGGGCTTGATCTCAGTAGCGAAGAAGAGTGGAATGCCCAGGAGATAGTGTCAAGTACAAGAAGAAGCTTGAAAATGAACGTGTATGAGTTCTCGTTGGCGTCAATCGGGAGCTTGACGATGTGAGGGGGAGAATTATGGGTTGCCGTCCATTGCCCTCTACATGCGAAGTGCTCGCCGAGGTGAGGAGGGAGGAAAGTCGCCGGAAAGTGATGATGAAGACGGAGACTAACGGCAATGTGGGGATGTCAGGTGGATTTGGAGCTTCTGGGTATGAAACTAGGTCTTCAACAAATGGGCTAAAGTCATCTTCAATAACAGGATATGGCCATGTACTATTAGGCCAGACTTTTATAAAGTTTGGCCTCCTGCTGGATTGGGCAACTTTGGAGCTGTTGAATCTTCTAAATTCAGACTTGCTAGATTTGGGCTTGGATTTACAAATTCATCAAAAGGGGCTATGCATGGGAAGGGCCAAAAACACCAAAAGGGACGGCTTTGGTGTGAACACTATTGTAAACCGGGACATAAAGAGGATACTTGTTGGGACATATATGGGAAGCCCACGGATTGAAAACCGAGGCAAAATGTTAAATACCGTGGCTACCAAGTCTCGGCCGATCAAATAGGGAACTCCAAAGAAACAAAAGGTGAAGCATTCAGCAGTGAGCAATTAGAACAGCTCTACCAAATTTTTTCAAACCTTCAAACTCCAAATCATCCTTTCACATACAATCCTTCGAGCTCATTAGCCTATAAAGGTAGTTTGCTAAAAGCCTTAAATATCTTCTCAAAATTTAAAACTCCTTGGATTATTGACTTAGGTGCTTCTGATCACATGACGGATTCTTACCACCTATTTTCTTCATACTCACCTTATGCCGGCAATATCAAAGTTAAGTTAAGTTTGCAGACAGATCCCACTCATCCGTCGCAGGAAAAGGAAGTATTCGTATCTCTGAGTTTATAACTCTAAAATCTGTTCTTCATGTCTCGAACTTGTGTTGCTATCTATTATATGTCTGTCAATTAACTATAGAGTCCAATTGCTCGGCTAAATTTTCTCAATCTCACAGTATATTTTAGGTCTATCATCGGGAAAGACGATTGACAGTGCTAAAAAATGTGAGACGCTTTATTACTTTGGCGAGGCCAAAGTAATTCTTATGTCTGTCTCTAAGGATAGCGATATTATATTGTGGCATTATAGAATGACTCATCCCAACTTTCAATACTTAAAACATATTTCCTTTCTTTTTTTCGAATAAAACATCTGTTGACTTTCAATGTGAAATTTGTGAACTTGCAAAACATCAACGCACTACTTTTCCTAAATCCATATACAAATCATCGAAACCATTCACTATAATTCACAGCAATCTATGGGGCTTTTCATAGGTCCCTAACGGACTCATACCAAATGGTTTGTCACTTTTATAGATGATTATACTCGGGTTTGTTGTACTAAAAGAAAAAATTGATGTCCGTTCGATATTCATTAACTTTCATTAGATGATCCAAACATAATTCCAAAAACAAATTCAAATCTTACGAACGGATAATGGTACTGAATATTTAATTCCACTCTGTGGGACTATTTACAAATGCATGGGATAATCCATCAAAGTTCGTGTGCTAACACCCCACAACAAAATGGGATTGCCGATAAAAAAACAGACACTTTCTTGACGTTACTCGTACCTTAATGTTCATCACAAATATGTTAAAAATATTCTGGGGAGATGCTATCTTAATATCTACCTATCTTATCAATCGAATGCCTAGCCGTACTCTTTCCTTCGAATCACCTATTCAATGACTTCATAATTTTTTCCCTAATTCTCGTTTTAACTTGAACATACCCCTCAAAGTGTTCAGTTCTACTGCCTTTTTCATATTGATTCCCATCATCGAAGCAAACTTGATCCTTGTGCAATTAAGTCGTCCCCTTTAGATATGCACCTACTCAAAAGGGCTCTAAATGTTATGATCCCGTAACCAAGAAAACATTTGTTAGTCTTGATGTTACATTCTTCGAGAAAACACCTTACTTCAAAAAAAAACCTTCCTTCAGGGGAGAATTTGAGTGAAGATCAGTTCCTAGACTTCGATATCTCTGTCGAGCCCACCAAAATCACTAAATCTAGAATACCACCCCGTTCTACTATGTCATGTATGGAGGAAAATTTGAACTTATGGGGAGATATAGATGAACAAAATAGCAGGGAGGCATTGGTTTACTCAAGGAGGCCAAAATCGAAGGAGGATCCCACATTCGAAGCACCAAGAGAAAATTGGAACCGATGATAGCTCTAGATGTTCATAAGTCTCATGAGTTTGAACCTACAGTTATAGACCTACCTATTGTTCTTAGAAAACAACCTCGATCATGTAGTGTCCAACCTATTGCAAAATTCATATCTTATAGTGCTCTATCTACAAGATTTCGTACTTTTACATCTAACCTCGATAGTAAAGAAATTCCAAGGAGTATTCAGGAAGCCCTAAAAGCTCCCAAATGGAGGGAAGCAATAATGGAGGAAATGCGGGCCTTAGAAAAAATGACACATGGGAGTTGATGGATTTATCGAGAGGGAAGTAATCCGTAGGTTGCAAATGGGTCTTTAATGTGAAGTATAAATTTGATGAATCGGTTGAACGATATAAAGCTCGTCTGGGTGCAAAAGAATATACCCAAACCTATAGTATTGACTGCACATAGATGTTTGCACCAGTGGCAAAGTTATATACAATTCGGGTCCTATTGTCTCTAGCCGCTAACTTGGATTGGCCTCTTTAACAACTGGACATAAAAAATGCATTTCTCAATGGGGGAAATAGAGGAAGAGGTTTTCATGTCTTTACCAAAGGATTTTGTAAAAGAATAAGGAAGATAGTCTGTGAACTTAAGAAATCAATGTATAATATGACCTCAAATAATCACCGAGAGCATGGTTCGATAGATTTGCAAATGTGGTGAAAGACCAATGTCATCGACAAGGACAATCAGATCACGCTATGTTCTTCAAACAATCGGAAAATGGGAAGAAGACAATTCTAGTTGTATACGTGGATGATATTATTCAAACGGGAGACAACACAATTGAGATGGAAAGACTTAAGAAAAATCTAACAACTGAATTTGAAGTGAAAGGCATGGGATAAATGAGATACTTCTTAGGAATGGAGGTAGCAAGATAAAAAAAGGGTATTAGCGTGTCACAAAGAAAATATATCTATGACCTCCTCATTGAAACAGGCATGCTTGGTTACAGGTCATGCAACACACCTATTGATACAGGGAGGAGAACGAGGGTGGAAATTCAGTTGAGATAGATAGATACCAAAGACTAGTCGGAAAATTGATATACCTATCTCATACTAGACCAAACATTGCTTTTGTAGCGAGCGTGGTGATTCAACATATGCACTCACCAAAGGAGACCCATATGGAAGCGATATACAGAATTTTCCGATATTTTAAAGGCTCACCTAGAAAAGGGTTATTCTTCAAGAAGAGTGAGAACAAGAAAGTAGAAATATTCACGGATGCGAATTGGGTAGGCTCCACAGAAGATAGGAGATCGACCATTGGTTACTGCACTTTCATATAAGGAAACTTAGTAACTTGTAGAAGTAAAAAACAGAATGTAGTAGCAAGAAATAGTGTAGAAGCTGAATTTATAGCAGTTGCCCAATGAATATGTGAAGGATTACGGCTAAAGAAACTCTTGGAAGAACTACAACTCACAATAAAACTTCCAATCAAGATTTACTGCAATAACAAAGCAGCCATCAATATTTCTCTTAATCTGGTACAACATGATTGAATTAAATACATTGAAGTAGATAGACTTCATCAAAGAAAAGGTTGAAGACGGGGTTATTTGCATGACATATGTTTCTACAAAAGAACAAACTGCAAACATGTTTACCAAAGGGGTACCTCAACAAAGTTTTGAAGACTTTTTTGCAAGTTGGATATGGTTAATATTTATCATCCAAGTTGAAGGGGAGTGTAGAAATCCTTTAAAATGCATTTTAATTTATTCTTGTACCATATTTAGTTTTTTTTTTTCCATAATTTGGTAAATTCCATCTCTCCTTAATTAGGAGATTTCTTTCCTTTCTTCCTTACCCACTTGTACTATAAATTGAGAGGTTGTATAAATTGAAATACATACAAGAAATACAAACAATTATTCTTGTGTTCAGGTTCAAACGATATAAAGAACCATAAGTTAATCGGATTTCTTACTGGTTTTGGATGAATTGATGTTATATTGTCAATGTTAAATCATCTATTACTAGAAAATGACTTCTGTGTTAGATACTGCATGTGGGGGTGGATTCTCATCATATGCAATCTATTCCTCTTCGAATTGCATTTCCTTGGTTGATCTATATCATTAGCTGTATAGTTCTATTCATCATATTTTGAGATGGATATAGAAAATTTACTTTGATTCTGGCTATGGCTTCCTGCAGAATGAATTGCAAATGACAGAATTTCATGATCATACCACATATAATTGTGATAGCATTTCATTTGGTCTTGTGAAAATATGCTTGTGGATTCTTGTCGGATTGATAATAAGCTTCAACGTGCCTAAGGTATATGAAAAGTTTTCGAGTCAAAAGCATGAAATTATCCAGGAAGCACCATGTGCTCAACAAACTCAGCTGCTACAGCAGTCCCAAAGTTCATCCAGAAGTACTGGGAAGTGGAGGAAAAAAATGTTCATTGTATTTGTCTTAGCTGGTGTTGTTTTTTCCATTTGGTTATTTTTGTACTTGCGTGAAGATATAGTCTTGAGAAGGAAGGAAACACTGGGTAGTATGTGTGATGAACGTGCTCGGATGCTCCAGGACCAATTTAATGTAAGCATGAACCATGTTCATGCATTGGCGCTTCTTGTTTCCACATTTCACCACGGAAAGCAGCCTTCAGCTATAGATCAGGTAATGCACACCTTTTACCTTTCACGTATAACATGATCTTCAAGTCTATGCTTACCAAAAATGGAAGTAAAAACCAGTTTCATGAAAAACTTACATGCACTAAGCTGATTAATCTGTGTACTTATTGTTGTCATACGATAAGCCTGGCCGATGTTTTGGATTCTGCAGAAAACTTTTGAAGACTATACAGAGAGAACAGCTTTTGAGAGACCACTTACTAGTGGTGTTGCTTATGCTTTAAGAGTTCGTCACTTGGAGAGGGAAAAATTTGAGCAGCAGCAGGGATGGGCAATTAAGAAAATGGAAACAGAGGATCAAACTTTAGCTCAAGATTGTAACTTAGAGAACTTTAGCACTTCACCAGTCCAAGAAGAATATGCACCTGTCATTTTCTCCCAGAAAACTGTATCTCATATTGTCTCTATTGATATGATGTCTGGAAAGGTCCATGCTTTACAACTTTCTTAAACTTAAAGTTAACTTTGAATTACTAGTTTAGAGACTTCACTCCCCTAGATTTGTTAGCACCATGACTAATACCAGCATGAAAATATTAACTTATAGTGCAAAGCTTCAAGGAGGTAAAATCAGTAATTCTTAAAGAAATGTTTATTCTACTGAATTCATATTCTTCTGTGCATCCGTTAGTCATTTTGATTTGTACAGCAAATAAGAAAAAGAAAAAGAGTCCAGTTTAGCCTGAGGCTGAGGGGATGTGAAATAAATAATTCTTAAAGAAAATTGAGGCATTTTCAGATAAGAGGTTTCACCTGAATTCTTGTTCAGAGAATGATTGTCTGTCTTGAGTTTGAATCTTTAGAGGTCACTGATAACTCAATTGGTTGTTGCCAAACCCTGAACCACCGTGAAGTTTTACCCTTAACTAGTGCATAAAAGCATTTTCAGATAAGAGGTTTCACCTGAATTCTTGTTCAGAGAATGATTGTCTGTCTTGAGTTTGAATCTTTAGAGGTCACTGAACCACCGTGAAGTTTTACCCTTAACTAGTGCATAAATAAACCTCAGAGTTAGTGGGACATTTTTGAAGTTGTTTTGCATAGAAATATATGGAAATTTATGTTGTAATATACCAGCGAATTGGAATATAATTTTTAGTCCAGCATGATTTAAAGCTAAAACTTGTCCACATGCATTTTAAGTCTTATCATTTTTCTCTTCTAGGAAGACCGAGAGAACATCTTGAGGGCTAGAGCTTCTGGAAAGGGAGTCCTAACATCACCTTTCAAGCTATTGAAATCCAATCATCTGGGTGTTGTACTTACTTTTGCCGTGTACAACACTCATCTTCCTCCCGATGCTATGCCTGAGCAACGCATTAATGCTACTGTGGGGTAACGAAATACTCAGTTTTTGATATAGTATATGGAGTGAAGTATTGTTCTTTATGATTTTCTTTGTGTTTTCTGCTTCTCGATTGTTAATTTCTGTTTGTTTCTGTGATGATTGCTGCTCCATAAAAGGTATCTAGGTGCTTCCTATGATGTTCCATCACTAGTTGCAAAGCTTCTACATCAGCTTGCTAGCAAACAGACTATTGTAGTAAATGTTTATGATACAACTAACAAGTTGGCACCAATTAAGATGTATGGAACTGACGAGATCGCCACTGGGTTACTGCATATTAGTAACCTTGATTTTGGCGATCCAACGAGGAAGCATGAGATGCATTGCAGGTTAGATATTTGTTGTGTTTGAAGTTTATATAGATGAAAACTGAGAAATCTCACATTTATCTGACTTTTTTAGCAAGTCATATGCTTCCAAGTAAATTTAATTTTTCTTTCGGTCACAGGTTCAAACATAAACCTCCTCCACCCTGGCAAGCGATAACAGCATCTGTTGGAGTACTGGTTATCACTTTACTTCTTGGTCATATCTTCCATGCTGCCATTAATCGAATAGCCAAAGTGGAACGTGGCTATCGAGAGATGATGGAGCTCAAACATCTTGCAGAGGCTGCTGATGTAGCGAAATCTCAGGTCCATTTTGGATGAATCTCTTTTATTTAGTTATTCCGAGGATTTTGATCGTTTATTGTCTTCATTTGAATCTTTAGTTCCTTTTCCATCTCTCTTTAACATATTATTCTCTCTGTAGTTCCTGGCGACAGTTTCACATGAAATCAGGACTCCAATGAATGGAGTTTTAGGTAATATTCGGATTTTAATTTTCACTCATTTGCCACAATGGGGACCTGCAGGTGTGGGAGGTTCTATATTTTCTGCTTTTGTCATCAAATTAACCAAAATTTACACTGCAATACAGGTATGCTACAAATGCTTATAGATACAAATCTGGATGCCAGACAACTGGATTATGCACAGACTGCTCATGCTAGTGGAAAAGATCTGATATCATTAATCAACAAGGTTTTGGATCAGGCCAAGATTGAATCAGGCAGGCTTGAGTTAGAGGCTGTCCCTTTTGATCTGCGAGCTGTTCTTGACAAGGTCCTCTTACTTTTTTCTGGAATATCTCAGGAACAGGGATTAGAGGTATAAAGTCAAATTCCTTACAACTCTCTTTTTTCCTTTTTTTTGCTGCCGTCGTCATAATAATGGCTTTACCTAATATTTCTTGCTTCTTTGTTTTTTGTTCTTTTGGGGGAGAGAAGTTGGCTGTTTATGTATCTGATCAGGTACCAGAAGTGGTCATTGGAGATCAGGAACGTTTTGGGCAGATAATTACTAATCTTGTTGGGAATTCAATAAAGGTTGGTTTAGAACCTGACCTTTTGTTTATTAAGTTTTTCGCTTGGCTTTATAAGTTCATGGGCAGAAAAGGTGTATACCTAAGTATCATTATTTGCAATTTCATTTATAAAAGAGGCAAATTATAGTTCAGTAAGTTAGACTCTCTCTCTCTCGATCTCTTGAGCCGAGTTTATCCTGTAGAACTTCATATGAGAGAAAGAAAGAGAAGTTATTGAACATAAATGGGTCCTCGACAACAGCATGGGACACCGTGGTTGTGCCTCCTATAAAATTCTTTTCTGTTTACGGTGGCAAGTTTTTATGGTTTAGTAGAGGTTATAATCCTTCATTTTGGTTTCAAATAAGAGATGGGCCAAATTTACCTAATGGCTCTCTCCTCGATGGGAGCACTTGCTTCCCTGAAATCTGTCCTCTATCTTGACTCCTTTATAGTCAGAATACTGATTTACCCACCCAGTGTGAAAATTTTTCTCATGTTTATTTAATTTCCCTTTTCAGCTAAGTTATTATAATTTTCGAAAAAACCTCGTAAAATCATAAGCATGAAAGAAAGAAAAGGCATAAAAAGGTGTCACACATCAATGTGGTGCCACTTTGTGTAGTTGTGCTTATTGTTCACCATGGTACATAATGAAGGTGTTTTCTACGCTTTTCTTCTTCCTTTTATAACAGTAGTTCTCCAGGCGAAGGCCCCACACCTCGCCCTTTTATTAGTGTGTGTGTGTGTGTGTGTGTGTGTGTGTGTGTAATAAGCATGAAAGAAAGAAAAGGCATAAAAAGGTGTCACACATCAATGTGGTGCCACTTTGTGTAGTTGTGCTTATTGTTCACCTTGGTACATAATGAAGGTGTTTTCTACGCTTTTCTTCTTCCTTTTATAACAGTAGTTCTCCAGGCGAAGGCCCCACACCTCGCCCTTTTATTAGTGTGTGTGTGTGTATTTACTTTGTGTTGTCCATGGACAACCGGTGTGCTGAAATGGTTGTTTGTGTGCGCGTACATGTGTGCTTGCGCATTTTCTGGGGATGTTTTTGACATCTCTGTTGTTTCTGTGCATTTATTAAAGTGGGCTTCGTAAATAGGCACACGACAACTTGTACAATGTAAGAAAGGGCATAAATTTGTCATATAGTGGCTTTAGTTTTGACACTTTAATGTGGTTTCAGATGTTGGGAAGGGGTGGAGGGTTTTGGTTGCCCTTAAGCAGGGTGAATGTGGATGTGAAGAACGATTAGCACCTAAGTGTCTGCCTCTGTGGTGTGAGTTTCAGCTGTTTGGCAATGGAGCATGGCAATTACAACTGCAAGATAAATTTTCACCCTAGAAGAGTGGGAGAAATGGGGAAGTAATAAAATTATGTATTTTATCAATTGTTCAGCCCGTTATACCATACATTTCAAGTTGACTTCATCACAAGTATATTAAGGCTTGAGTGATTATTTAGTTGCAATCTCTGAAATTTAGGAGAAAATCCTTGTTGATGAGCAGATAGGTTTAGTTGGAATTAGGTCCTAGTTGTAATGTATATATCCTTGAAATCTCTGGCTCTTTATGACTAATTCCAAAGCTCTTTCAGCATGGATATTTTACTTGTTTTCTGGAAGATAAATTATCATCTTGTATTTTTTTAATGGATCTTCTGTTTATATGCAGTTCACCCAAGACAAGGGGCACATATTTGTCTCTGTACATTTAGCAAATGAAGTGATGCTTCCCCTTGACATGAGGGATGAAGTTCTAAGACAAAGCTTAACAATTGTCCGAGTTGGATCAAATGCTTCTTATAATACATTAAGTGGGTTTCGGGCAGTTGATAGATGGAGAAGTTGCGAAAACTTCAAAATTTTCAGTGGCATACCAGAGGAAACTGAAAAAATCAAATTGTTAGTGACTGTTGAAGATACTGGTGCAGGGATACCTCTGGAAGCACAAAGCCGGATTTTTACTCCTTTTATGCAGGCTGACAGTTCAACATCACGAAAATATGGTGGAACAGGCATAGGACTGAGCATCAGCAAGCGTTTGGTGGAGCTTATGGATGGAGAAATTGGTTTTGTGAGCGAACTTAATATAGGGAGTACCTTCTCATTTACTGTAACCTTAACAAAAGCAGAAGCCAATTATTTGGAATCAATGCGGCTGCAATGTGATCAAGCTGTTCCAGAATTTCGAGGATTAAAAGCATTGGTTGTTGATGAAAGAAGAGTAAGAGCATGGGTCACGGGATACCATCTTAAGAGACTGGGAATATCTGTGGACATAACTTTCAGCATGGAATCTGCATACTCTTATCTTTCCTGCTATTCCAAGTCCAGGTAAACTCATTTCTATATGCAATGTAGGATGCCAAAAACAATAAACTATACTATCCCCCCTTCCTAATAAAGCCTTTTAGGATATATTCATGTGTAACCCTTGCCGCATGGGTTAGATTATGTCCTGCCTGATTGGATTTTTTTACATAAATTCAGAAGAAATGGTATTTCCTATTGCTATCTCTTAATCAAGAAAAAAAAATGACGAAGTGAATGATATGATTATCATTTTTTATACAAGAAATATGGAAATTAAATAATTTGCTTTTCCCCTCAGATGTTCGGACTCTTCGAAATGGTCGGAGTATTTATGTCGGACACGGCATGACACGACATGGGTATGGGTATGGATATATGTCGGATCCTCCAAGCTTTGACCGGACATTTCGCCCTTTTTTTTTTCCCCACTCTTTATACCTAGCGCCGCTTTTGAGAGGGTGGAGAAAGTTACGGCATTAGGTTTTTCCTTCTTCTTTCTTTCTTTTTCCTTTTCCCCTCTTTATATCGGTGATTTAGGGTTTTGTTTATATAATATGAAAATGGGTTTCATATAGTGCTTCTTAGTGCTACACTAAGTTCAAATTGCAATCAAATTCCTCATTTTTTATTTTATATAACATTTAATAATTAATTTCCCATAAAATTCTATTTTATTCGTCTTAACCCCTTATTTAATACTCATTTTCTTCTTTGTGAACAATTGATTTTGGTCTATTCAAAATGCACATATTGGATTAGTAAAAAAATCGAAGTTTGAAAGACGTTCCCACTTACCTGTGTCCAAAATTTAGACTATTTTTATCCATGTCCCTGTATTCTACATTATAGAAAATAAAAGATCCGACGCTTAAATATGTAGCCGTGCCCGATACCCATACCGGAGTCCGAGCATCATAGCTTTTCCCTGCTAACGACTAGAAATTTACAGAGCCTTAATAGGCAGATGTGCCAAGGTTTTGTTTTAGTAGATATTCTTATTTCTGCTACAATAATTATGTTCAACTTCTATAATGATAAGTCTGCACTTCAGTAACATGAGTGCCATAATTCTTACAAATTCCAGGAAGAAAAACATAACTTTATGACATGCTTAAATTGTAGAAAAGTTGGAACCATGGTATTGTGCTTTGACCTTGTTTTTGCTAATTGCTCTTAGTTATTCTGTATACAGTGTGTTGGAGAATTTAGCTATGGTTCTTATTGACCAAGACAGTTGGGATAAAGATATTTGCTTTCGATTCCATAACCTGCTAAAGACGATCAAACAAAATGGCTCCATAAATAATTCAGGGATCCCTCTGAAAATATTCTTGTTAGCAACCTGCACAAGCTCTTCAGAAAGGAAAGAGCTGAAATTGGACAGGCTAGTGGATAATGTGATAACAAAACCTTTAAGGTTAAGTGCATTGGCATTCACCTTCCAAGAAGCTACTGGATTTGGAAAGACGGAGCATAATACAAGGGCTAAATCATCAACGCTAAGAACTCTACTCAGAGCTAAACAAATTTTGGTGGTGGATGATACTTCTGTGAACAGAAGAGTGGCAGAAGGTGCTCTGAAAAAATATGGAGCAGTTGTTACCTGTGTGGAGGGGGGAAAGGTAGCTGTTGGGTTGCTTAAGCCTCCCCACAAGTTTGATGCTTGTTTTATGGATCTCCAAATGCCCGGAATGGATGGGTAATAAGCTTTCCTGTTTCTTAGCCATCATATTTCCTAATGATACGTAATTTTATGTGCAATACTCGTGAACCCAAGGATTATTTTGAAATTTAAATTTGTAGATAGTTGCACATCTTGTCTGGGTCTTAGGTTTAGACACCTTGCATGCACTAATATTGTGAAGCAGTTCTAGTAGAAATGCCAGACTTGTAGAAATTTCCTTAGACAGTGCTTTGTTATTGTCTAGACTGTGCTTCATTGGTATCAGCTGAAACAGTTTTGAATTTGATCTTGGCATGTGATGATTGTGCTCTTGAATCTATATGCTCCTACTTATTTCCCAACCAAACTGGTTTTGGAATTGTTCCTACTGATTTCATCAGTAAGGAACAAATAATATTTTTTTAATATAATTGATCTTTATCTTGCAGGTTTGAAGCTACTCGAGAGATCCGCAGTCTTGAGAGTGAATATAATGAAAAAATTGATTCTGGTGAAGTATCAGTTGATATGTCTGAAAATTTGGTTCATTGGCACACACCTATATTAGCGATGACAGCAGATGTGATTCAGGCAACAAATGAAGAATGCATGAAGTGTGGGATGGATGACTATGTATCTAAACCATTTGATGAAGGGCAGCTTTATTCAGCTGTTGCACGCTTCTTTGGGACTGAATGATTTAGATTTGCTGATTTGGCTTATAATGGGAGGCCAAGGTTTGAAGTTAATTGCCAGCTGATTAAGGGCCTAGTCAGACTGACATCAGTGACTTCCCTCTCTGCTACTCGACTCTGCCATACTTGTCAGAATCGAATCCTTGCTCATTTCACATGGTAATTTTCCACTCGTGCTCTGAGGCTTTGAAATTTCTTGTGTGTCATGCATTCTTAGAGTGCTTTCCTCTCTCCGATTGAATATTCAGCGTGCCTTACTAACAACATTCTGATGGGGTTTCTATATATATATATATTTTTTTTTTTTTTTTTAATAACCCAAGTAAAAGAGTACAGAGTACAAATGATGCGAACCCACATAGCAATAGTAGCTACGAACCCCACGCAAGATTGATTCAATCAAGAAAGCCAAGAATCAATGTTTAAAGTTTGATCCAAAAATATTGAATCAAAGAACCCGACAATATGTTACACCCCTTGATCACAAAACTCAAGAATCTCAAATTGTATGTATGAATAATTGATCACAAAATAGATCTTGATAAGTTCGAAATTTTTTTCAATGAAGAACAAGATTGAAAACAAAATATACTCACAAATAATCTCAAATTGTATGTATGAATAATTGATCACAAAATAGATCTTGATAAGTTCGAAATTTTTTTCAATGAAGAACAAGATTGAAAACAAAATATACTCACAAATAATCTCAAATTGTATGTATGAATAATTGTTCTATAATGAAAATATCGAGTTCTATATATAAGGAACTCATGTAAACCTAGTTAAAATGAAATCAAATTCTAAAAATTACAAAGGATACCAAAAATATAGAGTTTTAACTAAATGAGGAAATTTCGTAAACCTAGTTAAAACTAAATCAAATTCTAAAGATTTCGAAAGATATCAAAAATATAGAGTTTTAACTAAATTAGGAGATTTTGCGAATTTTGAGAAATTTCGCGTAAAATTTGATCTATGTGGTCGTATAGTTATATTGGTTGCAGTTGTATAGAACTCTTCAATTTTTCGATTGGATTTTTTGCCTGGTTACATGTGGTCGCATGTAGTTTTGCACTATGCGATCACATAGGACCTCGTTTCAGCTCATCCGTCTATTGTTTGAACTAAGTTGATCCATCGTGTTTCTTCTCCCAAGTCCAACACGAGTCTTGTTTCTTTGCTTGCCATGATCATTGTTTCGTCCACCATGGTTTGAGCGAGTAGTCTCATTGCTTTTTTAATCCTCTTCGCTCGTGACCTAGTCATAGGCCATTCTTCAACGATCAATGGATCCTTGCCCGGACTTGCTTTTGTGCCATGGATCACATCAACAGACTTAGAAAGGGGTAGGCCTAACCTCCAGATAAAAGGTAGAACTTCCCTGCCCAAAAACTACTAGAAGACTAAAATAAAGTAAAAATTTTATCTCGTGTGACTTCATCCTAGCTCGGGATTTCATGTGTTTTGTGATATACTTTCATTGTTTCGTCCACCATGGTTTGAGCGAGTAGTCTCATTGCTTTTTTAATCCTCTTCGCTCGTGACCTAGTCATAGGCCATTCTTCAACGATCAATGGATCCTTGCCCGGACTTGCTTTTGTGCCATGGATCACATCAACAGACTTAGAAAGGGGTAGGCCTAACCTCCAGATAAAAGAGATAAAAGGTAGAACTTCCCTGCCCAAAAACTACTAGAAGACTAAAATAAAGTAAAAATTTTATCTCGTGTGACTTCATCCTAGCTCGGGATTTCATGTGTTTTGTGATATACTCGAAAGAGTTTTTGCCTGTATCAAGTTAAGTTTGTTCTACTTAATGAACAATACTGAAAATGTTTAGGTCATGGTTTCTTCTATTTTATTTCCCTGAAGATTTAGCAAATATATGATTACAAAATATGATATGTGACATAATGGTTTCTGAAATTTATGACCGTGCTTCCCTATATATCATTTCCTTGAGAAGTCTTTGAGGTATGTATATAAGTGAGGCTTTAATCTTGCAGAAGGGATCAACTTCTAAGATTGACTAGCTCCATATGAAATGATATACTTACCACATAGTAGGTAAGCAATACAAGGCAGAGTAGAAATAGCTGGAAAAGTAGCTATGTTGCAAAATGCGGAAATTATAATTCTCCTTCCAAAATGAAAAACTGTTGTTTTTCTTGCTTCGAAATGTTAAATAAAATACTCCAGTCAACGAAGTCATCTTCTGTAATATTCATACTTATAATTTATATTTCCAGGAATGGAGGCTGACATAGACTTAACATAATGCATGGAGCACTTTAGGAGTGCAGTGAGAGATGGTATGATTAATTCTGCGGCAATAAAACGAAATGATATACTTACCACATAGTAGGTAAGCAATACAAGGCAGAGTAGAAATAGCTGGAAAAGTAGCTATGTTGCAAAATGCGGAAATTATAATTCTCCTTCCAAAATGAAAAACTGTTGTTTTTCTTGCTTCGAAATGTTAAATAAAATACTCCAGTCAACGAAGTCATCTTCTGTAATATTCATACTTATAATTTATATTTCCAGGAATGGACGCTGACATAGACTTAACATAATGCATGGAGCACTTTAGGAGTGCAGTGAGAGATGGTATGATTAATTCTGCGGCAATAAAACAAGAGGAATATCTGCCAACTTCATATGGTCTATCCCTGTTTTCAGGTCATATTTATTGTACAGCGCTACTTCGTGGAAGAAGCATNTTTTTATTTTATATAACATTTAATAATTAATTTCCCATAAAATTCTATTTTATTCGTCTTAACCCCTTATTTAATACTCATTTCCTTCTTTGTGAACAATTGATTTTGGTCTATTCAAAATGCACATATTGGATTAGTAAAAAAATCAAAGTTTGAAAGACGTACCCACTTACCTGTGTCCAAAATTTAGACTATTTTTATCCATGTCCCTGTATTCTACATTATAGAAAATAAAAGATCCGACGCTTAAATATGTAGCCGTGCCCGATACCCATACCGGAGTCCGAGCATCATAGCTTTTCCCTGCTAACGACTAGAAATTTATAGAGCCTTAATAGGCAGATGTGCCAAGGTTTTGTTTTAGTAGATATTCTTATTTCTGCTACAATAATTATGTTCAACTTCTATAATGATAAGTCTGCACTTCAGTAACATGAGTGCCATAATTCTTACAAATTCCAGGAAGAAAAACATAACTTTATGACATGCTTAAATTGTAGAAAAGTTGGAACCATGGTATTGTGCTTTGACCTTGTTTTTGCTAATTGCTCTTAGTTATTCTGTATACAGTGTGTTGGAGAATTTAGCTATGGTTCTTATTGACCAAGACAGTTGGGATAAAGATATTTGCTTTCGATTCCATAACCTGCTAAAGACGATCAAACAAAATGGCTCCATAAATAATTCAGGGATCCCTCTGAAAATATTCTTGTTAGCAACCTGCACAAGCTCTTCAGAAAGGAAAGAGCTGAAATTGGACAGGCTAGTGGATAATGTGATAACAAAACCTTTAAGGTTAAGTGCATTGGCATTCACCTTCCAAGAAGCTACTGGATTTGGAAAGACGGAGCATAATACAAGGGCTAAATCATCAACGCTAAGAACTCTACTCAGAGCTAAACAAATTTTGGTGGTGGATGATACTTCTGTGAACAGAAGAGTGGCAGAAGGTGCTCTGAAAAAATATGGAGCAGTTGTTACCTGTGTGGAGGGGGGAAAGGTAGCTGTTGGGTTGCTTAAGCCTCCCCACAAGTTTGATGCTTGTTTTATGGATCTCCAAATGCCCGGAATGGATGGGTAATAAGCTTTCCTGTTTCTTAGCCATCATATTTCCTAATGATACGTAATTTTATGTGCAATACTCGTGAACCCAAGGATTATTTTGAAATTTAAATTTGTAGATAGTTGCACATCTTGTCTGGGTCTTAGGTTTAGACACCTTGCATGCACTAATATTGTGAAGCAGTTCTAGTAGAAATGCCAGACTTGTAGAAATTTCCTTAGACAGTGCTTTGTTATTGTCTAGACTGTGCTTCATTGGTATCAGCTGAAACAGTTTTGAATTTGATCTTGGCATGTGATGATTGTGCTCTTGAATCTATATGCTCCTACTTATTTCCCAACCAAACTGGTTTTGGAATTGTTCCTACTGATTTCATCAGTAAGGAAAAAATAATATTTTTTTAATATAATTGATCTTTATCTTGCAGGTTTGAAGCTACTCGAGAGATCCGCAGTCTTGAGAGTGAATATAATGAAAAAATTGATTCTGGTGAAGTATCAGTTGATATGTCTGAAAATTTGGTTCATTGGCACACACCTATATTAGCGATGACAGCAGATGTGATTCAGGCAACAAATGAAGAATGCATGAAGTGTGGGATGGATGACTATGTATCTAAACCATTTGATGAAGGGCAGCTTTATTCAGCTGTTGCACGCTTCTTTGGGACTGAATGATTTAGATTTGCTGATTTGGCTTATAATGGGAGGCCAAGGTTTGAAGTTAATTGCCAGCTGATTAAGGGCCTAGTCAGACTGACATCAGTGACTTCCCTCTCTGCTACTCGACTCTGCCATACTTGTCAGAATCGAATCCTTGCTCATTTCACATGGTAATTTTCCACTCGTGCTCTGAGGCTTTGAAATTTCTTGTGTGTCATGCATTCTTAGAGTGCTTTCCTCTCTCCGATTGAATATTCAGCGTGCCTTACTAACAACATTCTGATGGGGTTTCTATATATATATATATATATATATATTTTTTTTTTTTTTTAATAACCCAAGTAAAAGAGTACAGAGTACAAATGATGCGAACCCACATAGCAATAGTAGCTACGAACCCCACGCAAGATTGATTCAATCAAGAAAGCCAAGAATCAATGTTTAAAGTTTGATCCAAAAATATTGAATCAAAGAACCCGACAATATGTTACACCCCTTGATCACAAAACTCAAGAATCTCAAATTGTATGTATGAATAATTGATCACAAAATAGATCTTGATAAGTTCGAAATTTTTTTCAATGAAGAACAAGATTGAAAACAAAATATACTCACAAATAATCTCAAATTGTATGTATGAATAATTGTTCTATAATGAAAATATCGAGTTCTATATATAAGGAACTCATGTAAACCTAGTTAAAATGAAATCAAATTCTAAAAATTACAAAGGATACCAAAAATATAGAGTTTTAACTAAATTAGGAAATTTCGTAAACCTAGTTAAAACTAAATCAAATTCTAAAGATTTCGAAAGATATCAAAAATATAGAGTTTTAACTAAATTAGGAGATTTTGCGAATTTTGAGAAATTTCGCGTAAAATTTGATCTATGTGGTCGTATAGTTATATTGGTTGCGGTTGTATAGAACTCTTCAATTTTTCGATTGGATTTTTTGCCTGGTTACATGTGGTCGCATGTAGTTTTGCACTATGCGATCACATAGGACCTCGTTTCAGCTCATCCGTCTATTGCTTGAACTAAGTTGATCCATCGTGTTTCTTCTCCCAAGTCCAACACGAGTCTTGTTTCTTTGCTTGCCATGATCATTGTTTCGTCCACCATGGTTTGAGCGAGTAGTCTCATTGCTTTTTTAATCCTCTTCGCTCGTGACCTAGTCATAGGCCATTCTTCAACGATCAATGGATCCTTGCCCGGACTTGCTTTTGTGCCATGGATCACATCAACAGACTTAGAAAGGGGTAGGCCTAACCTCCAGATAAAAGGTAGAACTTCCCTGCCCAAAAACTACTAGAAGACTAAAATAAAGTAAAAATTTTATCTCGTGTGACTTCATCCTAGCTCGGGATTTCATGTGTTTTGTGATATACTTGAAAGAGTTTTTGCCTGTATCAAGTTAAGTTTGTTCTACTTAATGAACAATACTGAAAATGTTTAGGTCATGGTTTCTTCTATTTTATTTCCCTGAAGATTTAGCAAATATATGATTACAAAATATGATATGTGACATAATGGTTTCTGAAATTTATGACCGTGCTTCCCTATATATCATTTCCTTGAGAAGTCTTTGAGGTATGTATATAAGTGAGGCTTTAATCTTGCAGAAGGGATCAACTTCTAAGATTGACTAGCTCCATATGAAATGATATACTTACCACATAGTAGGTAAGCAATACAAGGCAGAGTAGAAATAGCTGGAAAAGTAGCTATGTTGCAAAATGCGGAAATTATAATTCTCCTTCCAAAATGAAAAACTGTTGTTTTTCTTGCTTCGAAATGTTAAATAAAATACTCCAGTCAACGAAGTCATCTTCTGTAATATTCATACTTATAATTTATATTTCCAGGAATGGAGGCTGACATAGACTTAACATAATGCATGGAGCACTTTAGGAGTGCAGTGAGAGATGGTATGATTAATTCTGCGGCAATAAAACGAGGAATATCTGCCAACTTCATATGGTCTATCCCTGTTTTCAGGTCATATTTATTGTACAGCGCTACTTCGTGGAAGAAGCATGTAAGAACATAAAATACCATTATCTGGGCTTTACACTTGTGAGATGAATAATCAGCTTTCATCTTCCTGAGGTTAAGTTGGAAATTGTATCGATTAGTGATTTGTTCTTCAGCATCATATAGTGCTGGTTTAGAGGTTCATGCTGTAAAATGTAGTTATAGTGATACAAATAATACTGATCCATGTTCATATGGAAAGAGAGAGTCATGTTACGATCTCTAGTGTTGGTCGTTGTACGATGTCAGCTATATTACTTTTCTTTAGTATTGCCTATTGGAAGGGTTTTTTATTTTTTTATTTTTTTCAGCAATTATTTCTAGCCAAGATTCTGTATACAAAGTTGTAACCCATTTGGGAAATATATATGAGATTTTCGTTCTTTATCTAATTTGTGTTCTTTCAAATAATATACCCGCTCGAGCCACTATTTTTCAGCAAATGTTGTTAAGAAATAAAATTTCACATCGAATAAAGATGAAAATATAGATCAAATTATAAAAGTTTGGATTGTTCCTTTTAACAAAGTTGATATTTTAAGATGGAATCTCAAATTTTAATAAATGTTATAACTTCTAACGTAGAACCATATAATACAGTCAGAATGATCAAGTTGGAGCGATGCTGGCTAAATAAGGAGATCCAATGTCCACCCCAAGCCAGATTCTGATGATATTATCGGGCTCTTTCCGAATACTCGCCCTAACAATACTACCATGCCCCTGAATGACTCAGAAACTATTATCTTGAATCCAATAGCTAATAATCATAGGAAGAGATACCTGCTTCACGATCATAAAAAACCCGATATCAAGGATTCTTGAAATCCTTGTCTAATGATGTCTATTTCATCTCTAATTATATTTCTTACAATCGCTTATCTAAGACTCACATAGCAGTTTTCCTTCAGTTATCTTTTGTGTCTATCAGTCAATTTCGCCAAGCTGTTGCAGATCCCAAGTGAAAGTCTGCTATGGTAGAAGAAATGAATACTCACCAGAAAGAACTCTAATTGGGACATGGTTAAGCTACCATGGGAGAGGAAGATTGTGAGTGCTCTCAATGAAGTACAAATCTAATGGGACAGTGGATAGTATAAAGTTAGGCTGGTTGCAAATGCTAAACATAGATTTATGGGATAGGTTATGTGGAGACTTTTGCTCCATCGGTCAAGATGAACTCTCTTAATCATATTATCTCTAACAGCTAACCTAAACTGACCATTAGAGAATATTGATGTTAAGAATGCCTTCCTCCACAGTGATGTAATAGAAGAAGTCTATATGGGCCTGCCTCTGAGCTGTACATCGCCAAGAGGTAAGGTATGTAAGTTGAAGAAGGCTTATTATGGCTTGAAGCAATCACCAATTGTTAGGTTTGGGAAGATAAGTCGTTATATGAAAATGTACGATTTTAAGCAGGAGCTGGCAGATCACGTTCTATTTTATGGAAGGGAGGGCGAGGATAATAGGATATCGTACTACTTATTGTTATGTTGATGACATGATTGCTATATGTGTAGCAACCCCAGAGAGAAACTTTAGAACTATCTTTCCCAAGAGTTCAAAATGAAGGATTTGGGTGCTCTAAAGTACTTCTTGGGCATTGAGGTATCTCAATCTAAATAAAGATTTATTCTCTCCCAACATAAATATATACTAGATATCTTGGCAGAAACATGTTACTCAACGTACAATCTTGTGGAGACTCTTATTGAGGTAAACCATGCTTATCTATATGCAATGATCAAACTCATACGGATAAAGAGCTATATCAAAGACTAGTAGGAAAGTTAATTTATATGACTTACATGAGACCTTACTTGTCATATGAAGTGAGTATTTTGAGTCAATTTATGCATATTCCTAGTGATATATTGATATTTAAAATCCTTTCCAGGCAAAAGTATTTAGTTTTTGAACCATGAACATCGTGATATTGTGGGATATACAAGTTTGGACTTTGGTGGGTAATCTAGATCAACAGATGTATCATTTGTTGGAGGCAATTTGATAACTTGTAGGAGTAAGAAACAAAATAAAATAGCATTGTCAGTGCTCAAGTTGGATACTGATAACTGCACAATGCAACCACTAAACCTACTTGGTCGAAGATTCTTATGAATTATGAGTTTAGATTTGGTTCAAGTAAACCCATGCTGATTTTTGTGATAACATGAAAGCTATCGAGATAGCAAATAGACCACTATTACATGATCGAACAAAAGCACATTGACATCGGGAGGAACTACATCAAGGATAACCTTGACATGGAAATATTGTGGTTACATCAAAAGCGCTCATCAATTTGTTGAATTAATGACACGTGAAATTACTAGTGGTCTATTAAATGCGTCAATATTCAAGTTGGGTGTGTTTAATATCTATGCATCAATTTGAGGGAGAGGGTTAGAACATATTTGTGTGTGATTTGTATGAACCAACTTAGTCACTTTAGAAAAGTCATGACTATTTAGAAATTGCATTCTTTATTTTTTTAGCTGTATTCTAAAAAGCATAGAGTGTGACTAAACGTGAAGGTCAATATTCAAGCTTCAAGTGTGTTTTCTTATCTTCAATATTATTTTAAATTTTTAATCATTCTAAAATTTATTTAATAATTAAAATAATACTTACCAAATATTTAAATTTATAAAATACTATATTTACTAAATAATTCATATAATTCATTAATTATACAATTTTCAAGTTTTCGAAATGCAAAATTTAGACTATTTTGCATAGTTTCAATTTTCAAGTTTCCATTTTTGACTTTTATATAGATAAAATCATTTAAAATTTTGAAATTAAGAAAAATTAATAAAGCTCACCTGATCACGCATTAAGTGATCAATTTGACAATTGACTGCTTACTTTGTGCTTATTGCCAAGGCGCGGATTGCACCTCACGCCTAGACGCACTTTTACTATTTTTGAATAATGCTATTCATCACCACTAGTGTCAAGCACCACTTTAGATGACGACTATATATCATTAAATGATAGATTCATTTGAATGGAATATCACATGATTTATTCAATTGAACCTATCAAATGTGGTCACCTAAACTGATACTTCAACTAGATAACATTATTTTTTATTATTTTTTTTCCTCTTGCATTTACATGGGTTTAAGCTTGGAGTGGGGATAAACTTTATAATATCGTGGGTAATCTTATATCTTGTTTTAGTTATTTAGATAGCGACATAATTTTCAAAGGTATTATTTTATCTGACTAAACAAAATATATTAAAATAATTTATTTTTTTTAATTATGAAAGGTGAAAAAAAAAATCAATTATTAATGTTAAGTTATTATTTTTAATTTTATCCTAATTGCTAATGATATTTACTTATTTTTCTTACTTCTCAGCATAAAAAATTTTCGCCAGTAATTTGGAATGAAATTTCTTAAAATTTGAGTGTCTTGGCCTTGTATTGAGTCGCCTTTGAGTTCAATCAAATTTAAAAGTCCTAGTTTGAAAAATGATTCTTAAAGGGTAAGACATCAACGTGGACGTCAATCCTCAAACCTTACGAGCGTAGGCGTGCTTAGGCGAAGCTATGCATAATAAAGTAATTCTGATTTTTAATATCAATTTAATTTTTGTAGACAAATAAATTAATAGAATAAGGTAAACCTTGAAAATTTCAAGGAACTTCATTAACATTTTTCAAGTTTTCAACAATAGTCATGCTACATGTACACTAGAGTTTTACACTCTAGTGTACAGCCCTCTCACATGCGAGAGGGCCCAAGAATTTTTTAATCAATGTGGGTCTTCTTTTATGTGAGAGGGGTGTACTCTGTACACAAGAAGCATTTTTCTTTCAACAAAAACATAATTCTTAAAATTCGTGGATGCTTGTAGGTTGAATTAGGGTTAGGGTATATTTTGGTTGGAATTTTTATTTTAAGATTTTAGCAATTGTTGAGTATTTTGTTAAGATGAACTTCAAAACTAGAAAATATCACCAATGGGACAAAAAAGTCCACGTGTCTTTTCAAATAGGCGCGCTTTTCCTGCTTGGAAGCAAGATGAGGCATTTTCTTCGACGGACCTTTTGAAACTCTTATTTAAACTGATCTACAACAAAGAAACTTATTTTTTGGGGGTTGCTATTTCATTTGACAAGTTATTCATGTTAAAACATTATAACTTGTATATAATATATCTTGTGTTCCTGTTACAATGTAGAAGATCGTATTTAGGACTATTAGTAATTTTAAAAGGAAAGATTGTGCGATATCATATCATACAATCAATGTTAAATAAAAAATAATAATCCTACACAATTGAGAAAATACTATAAATAATAATCTTTATAATATTTGCACAAGTAAGATCTTTTGCCCTGTTTCCACCGTTGATATGGCAAGAAAATCTTAACCTTAATTAAGGTTTTCTTGTCACTGAGGAGATCAATTCCAATCTTAAACATCTCCTTCGAACCCAATACAATGTAATGACAGCCTAATTGAGATTGTAAATTTAAATTGACTCAATCAAATTGCCCTGTTCCATGGTCCAAGGATCAAAAGATACATCACCGAAAAACGATTTTGATTGTGAGTTTAACCCAAGATAAGAAGCCTTGATACCTTTTTTGAATATTATTAATTGTATACAATAAACTTATGTTTCTATTACAAAGTAAAAGATTTTATTTATGAGATTACAAATAACTCTAAAAGAAAAGATTGTGTGTTAATCATACATTCATATATTAAGAAAAATAATTTGATACAATTGAATAGATATAATCACTGACGGACCTACATTTGATCCTCGTGGGTCACGTGACCCACCAATTAAAAAGGATTTTTTATTAATAAAATTGAAAATGAAGTAATGAAAAATCCCTTCCAATTTCCAATTGAAAGAATCCCAAACCGTCCCAACTCCCAAACCCAAATTCCAAACCAAAGAAACCTAAGTCAAATTGAAATTCAATGCAAGAAACCATTCCACTCTCAATTCAGTCCCAAATCCTGGCTCAAGGGCTCCCAATTCCAAAATTTGAAGCAAAATCTTGCAATTTGATCTACCCCTGCCGACTGTTCTTGACCCGACTCTCTTCATGGGCGATTCAACCACCTTAAACAGCAAAACAAGACAATATTACGTGCTCTACTAAACTCAAATGTCTGCGTAAGCAAATGGATATAATGAAGAGTAATCTTTATAATTTTTTCATATTTACAAAAACTCATAAACATCGACTAGCTCAAGGTAATGTACAACAAAACTCAATCCATAACATATCTCTTATGATTTTAATATTGCATTATAATAGCAATAACTCAAATTACTGCCGGCCTATACGCATTTACAGATCTTCACCAAATTGGTGTCTTGGTTGTGTGACCCTTCCTCTTCACCAAACTTGGTGGCTGTCATTTTAAATGAATTAGCCAGTTTCCTTTTGAGTAAATTTAACCTATAATCACTGAACTTTACACTTGATTACTACTTGCTCACTCATCTTTCACATATTACTGAATGCTCACTCATCTTTTCATATAATTATTCATTCACCATTCGTCTCTTCAAATAATTGGGCTACTTTTACGGCAAATTTTCGACAACTTCCGACCACAAAGAATGTCGAATTTTGATACCGTTGGAAAGCCCACGATATCCTCTTCAATTACCACCCAAAATCTCATTATAACTCCAAGGGATTCGATCGAAAAATTACCTTAAAAGTCGCCCAAAAAATCTGAAAATCTGCCCAGATTTTTAGATTTTTTGGGCGACTTTTAAGGCAATTTTTCGGCAACTTTCGACCATCAAAACTATCTAATTTTGATATCATTGGAAAGTCCACAATGTCCTCTTCAATTACCACCCAAAATTTCCCGATAACTCCAAAGGATTCGGTCGAAATAAACCCACAAAGTCAGCGTCCCGAACTTTGTCCAGATTTTCGCCCTTTCAAGATGCTGATTTTGTGGGTTTATTCTGACCGAATCCTTTGGAGTTATAGGAAAATTTTGGATGGTAATTGAAGAGGACATTGTGAGCTTTCCAATGGTATCAAAATTTGATAGTTTTGATGGTCGAAAGTTGCCGAAAAATTGCCTTAAAAGTTGCCCAAAAAATCTGAAAATCTGGGCAAATTTTCAAAATTTTTGGGCAATTTTTAAGGCAATTTTTCGATCGAATCCCTCAAAGTTATAATGAGATTTTGGGTGGTAATTGAAGAGGATATCGCGGGCTTTCCAACGGTATCAAAATTCGACATTTTTTGTGGTCGGAAGTTGTCGAAAATTTGTCGTAAAAGTCGTCCAATTATTTGAAGAGACGAGTGGTGAATGAGTAATTATATGAAAAGATGACTGAACATTCAGTAATCTGTGAATGATGAGTGAGCAAGTAGTAATCAAGTGTAAAGTTCAGTGATTATTGGTTAAATTTACTCGTTTCCTTTTTCTCTATTTTCCTCATGCTTTTTTTTTTTTTTTGGTTTTCCTTTTACAAAATATTTCTTCCTTTTGTTCTCGTACAAGATGTTCCCTATTGTGTTGTTCTTAATTATATGTGGTCCATTCCTGTGCTCGATGGAATATTTCAACAATTCTCAAGATATGGTACGCTGAATGGAGATTAGTGTGATTTAGCCAGCTGACTCGGCTCCCATATGCAAAAAAGCCCAAAGAAACCACTGACAAATAGAGAAACACAACACTGTAGTGAGTGAATTCTGAAACTCACACTAGCGGGCGAAACATCCGGAGGCCAAAAAACCACGGCAATCGTCGCAAAGATGCAATCTTTATCATCATCTTCAGTCCATCCTCACCTCGTTCTGTTGACCATTCTGAGTAAATTAATGTTTTTTTCCTCTCAACTTTTCATTTTGACAATGACAATGAAAATGAAAATTTGAAGTTTCTGGTACTTATGTTGTTAGTGTCGAACTGATTTCAGGTCTTTTGAAATTCTCTACTTCCCAAGAAGGGTTTTGTTCTGCACCATCAATCTTGAGTGCTGACCGGCCGCTCTATTGGAAAGTAACAAACCCAACGCTCTCGCCCTCTCATCTTCAAGGTTACTCCATAATTTTTTTCCTTTGAAAAACGGATACAATTTTTGGATTTTATATGTGGATGAGTGTTTAATCGGTGCGATTGGTCTGGTATCTGGTTGTAGAGAAAAGAATATTATGCTAGGCTTGTCTGGGCTCATTTTTTCCAATTAAAAGTTTTCGGAGTTTTGGTCTGGGTTTTAGTTATCAACAAGAAGATTAGCATTTTTTTTTATTTTTTTTTTTTGAGGATCTCTTTGTATTTGGTTTGTAATTTTGAAAAACTATTTTTCAAATTACAAAACTAGAAAACGTGTTTAGTTTGAGATTGTATGAAATTTGATTGAACTGACAGGGTTAACACAATGGGTGCTTATCTAATTACACCGGCAATTGGCTCGCATTTTGTTATGTTCTTGGCAAAGATGCAAGGTGAGATTCGGAAATTTAGTGACTTCTGTAGCTTCAAATTCAAGTTATTGTTTCAGGTGCTGTGTATTTGAGGCTTTGAGTTAACATTTTGGAGTTGATGATAACCGCGAAAGAGACTTATTATAAGAATGTGGACAATATGCTTTGAAAGTTTTATATCTTGTTTCTGATACACTTTTACATTGTTCTAAAAATCCTTGTTCATTTTTCTTCAGAAAACTCGAAATCGGGATTGCCACCTATTGATGTTGAGAGGTCTGGACGCTTTTACTTTCCACTTTGAGAAATTTAGACTAGAGTTTTGTTTTTAATATTATAATGCAAAGCCAGTTTGCATAGGATCGTATTAAAGGTTTGCTTTGCATTTGATAAACTATGGCTGTCTTTCTTGTGCTTGCACATTCAGATTTGTTTTTGTGCTTAAAGGTTCGGTGACTCTCATCGATGCATCAGCCATCAGTCACAAACTAGAGGTATAACTGCTAACTTGTAATTCCATTTGTTCTGTTTTTCACATTTTAGGGACAACTTAACCTTGTATTGATCATGAATTTTTTAAATTAGGTGTGGAAATTATTTAATCACACTGATAATAAATAAAAACTGGTTGACTACCACATTGTAGTCACCTATAGGTCTTTGTATCTAATGTCTAAGGAGCTGCTGTAATATAGATTCATAATTCGGCATTAAAACTACCTTCTTGTTCTCTAGGTCGAATAAACCTTGATCAGTGTATGCCATGATCTATATAACCATGAAGAGAAGTTAATAAATATTTTCTGGAAATTTGCAGGTGGATTCATATGCTTATCTTCCTCCAAACTCTAAACATTCCTTGAACTCTGATGCATCTGCCACACTTGTTGTATTTGAAAGAAGGTTTCTTCCTTTTGATTTTTCTATATACCATTATCCCAGAATCCATTAGTCATATATCATCCACATTCAAATATTGCTTTTCACTTTGAAGCTCAGCATTGTTAGGCTCAGTGGTAATTTACTTCACTCTAATGGTGTTAACCGGGATCAATTATGATCATGAAATATCAAAGAGGAAATTAGTTTTAGACATTGTTGTTTGTTATCTTAGAATTATGACTGTACTATTTTTTTTATGACATATAGTGGCATAATTTTCCTTATTCAGGTATGCCTATTTGGAAAATCATATTGTCGAGCAAATTGTTGGTTCAACAGATAAGCAGCCCCTTCTTGAAACTCCAGGCGAGGTAAACATTGTTATCTTTGAGTTTCTTAAACATCAATATTTTTTACATACCTATTTATAGCTTAGGTTTTGATTTAAAGCATGCGTATATGGTTATTGAATTTATAATGGAGAAACTTATAGCTACATTATGGAATACTCCTTGTTATTTATGCTTAAATCCCATCATTTCATTTTTCTTCTCCGCCCTCAGGTGTTTGAGCTTAGGAAGCTTCTTCCAACTTCTTTGCATTACGATTTCAACATTCATGTAAGTTTTAACTTAATCCCCGTGATGAATGAATACCATCATCCTGATGGTCCTATCTAAATCTACTGTCTTACTTTTCATCTAAAGTTTCTTATGTAGTACCAATAACTCAAAATTTAAACAAGAATTACTTGCAGAATGTGGTGCATTAATAATGAATGATTTGATGCAAAAATTGTAGTATCGAAGTTGGAGAAAATGTCTTGAACAAAGCTTCCTCTTTCTTCTCCTTCTGCTAGTCCTTTCTTATTTTGAATGTTAGATTCCCAAATTCGGCTACTTATTTTCGTCTAATTTATCCATTTGACAGATAATGGACTTTCAACCAGGGGAATTCCTCAATGTAAAGGTATGAGGCTGATGTTGCTTTCTTGGTCGAGTCGTATGACATGATATTTCTTTTCTTTGAAAAGTTGCTGCTTATAGTTTCTCTCATCTTGTGGAATAATACTGAAACAAGGATGCTTTGTTTGAAGCTCTGAAACAAAATATCGAGTCAATAATGTTATGAAGATGTTATATTCTTGAACTTGCTTTCACTAGTTTTATGTTATGTTTGATTTCACATTCCTAGTTCCCTCCAATGTATCATCAATTATCCACTGATGTTGGATCTACTTAAATTTGACGGTTTCATTGTGGATATTTTAAAATTTAAAGTAAATGTTGATTATTTCTCGTCATTATGGATGTGCCTAAAATTTTGATTCTGAAAGCTTTTAACTTCTGATTATCTTAAATGTATTTGGCATGTTGACAGGAAGTCCACTATAACCAACATGGGTTATTGCTTTTGGAAGGGCAGGGTATCTACCGCCTGAGGGATAGCTGGTAAGAATTGAACTGTGCTGCATAAAATATTCTGAAAAGACAGGATAATTTTGTCAGAAATTCAAGATTGCATACGTCGCCATAGGGTAATAGTGCTCTAAAACCTCATGGTAACCTCTTTAAGGATCCATGCCCCAGAAATTGCTTTGATTACCCTTGCTTGTAGAAATCTTTTCTTTTTACTGTAATCCCCACACTCACACCCCAACAAAAAGAAATATTAAATCCTTACTAATGCAATTTGATCCCTAAAGTTCCTGTTTAAGTATCAACCCCCTATTAAAAGGCCCAAATTATTATGTTTTCCATTTATTATTTCAGTTGACTCATTTTCCTATCTAGCTTAGAAAATTGAGAAGTTGGGTTGAATTCTTAAGAGTATCACTCAATATATCTGCCCCATTTATGTAAAAAGAAACCTTAAAGTTTGTAGAAACAACTTGGCGTTATTTGGGGGTAAAACAACTGTAAATGGTTGGTTCATGCAGCATTGAGATGACACATATTTCGTTTGGCTATTTCTGAGTTCTTAATATATACTTGCTTCATCCCCATCAATAGAACTGTCAGGAGTACTGTACTGCTCATCGATATTAAATAAATATATATAAAAGTATAAAAGAAAATCCTATATATTTTTTGTTGCTTGAAATTTTCACTCAAACTGAGAAGAATCTGCAACTTATATTTTTTCTTTTAAAGATTTCGTCGCTCCACTAGAAAGATGTGTTAGATATGCTTAGAGAATATTTTCATATTGGAAATTAAGATTCAAAAATAGTCTCTTTATCATCTTCATTGTCTAAGATCCATGTCCTGGAATATCATCAAAGACGATAGGTCTTACTCTTTTACGCATTTCTGCTTATTGGATGCAAGAATATTTATTAATCAATCTAAATATTATAAAATACCTTTCCGCCATTAAAAATTCCTGTTCTCTTGACTTGTACTTGTTTTTGATGGGGAATAGGTATCCAGTGCAAGCTGGGGATACAATTTGGATGGCACCATTTGTGCCTCAGTGGTAAGTAAAAGGGCTTACGCGATCTTTATCTTTATATTGATGTCACGATAGTGACTCAATTTACTCAACTTTTTTCAGGTATGCTGCTCTTGGCAAGACGAAATCACGCTATTTGCTGTATAAAGATGTGAACAGAAATCCATTGTAACAACAATTTGACAGTCCTCAGTCATGTTAATCCATTTTGAAGCATGTTCCAGGCTTCGCTTATTCTAACTTAGCTTGAATTAAGTACACTAAGATTGGTTCTTTTTTCATGCCCATCTCGAAACTCTGTGTATTGCTCGTAGCACTCGAACTCTTGGTAGCTTGGTTCCAAATATATATTTAATGTCAACATATAAAATTTTCAACGTTATTCTGGCATCTGTACAATTGGTCGAGCATTACTATATCTGATACTGGTTTATTTATCTTAGCACGCTGTGGTGTTGTTATTTCACAAGACTCAAATGAATGGAAAGTATTTATTTCAGTTTACTGTAAGTTTGAAATATTCCAACTTGAATGTACTCACGAGAACCTATTTGATGTTGAGTTGGTTGACAAATTTTTCAAGATCCCTAGTGAGCATCGTACTATCCTCGTTATTGCATTGGTGCGTTGTACATGTCTAACACACTTTTGAAAGGTTCTTGGATTTCTGGTATGCGTTGTCTTCCTCTTAATTGTTGAAAACATTTTTGTCAAGTCGAATATTGAGTTGGCCAAGATATCTTGGATTAGATTAAGCCTGATCTTTCTACTTGTAACACCAAAAATGTCTGGAGCCACTAACTTTACGTTATAAGATAAGTCAAAATCTCAATACAACTCTACAATTAAGTTGGGGCACTCTCTATCTAACTCAATTTCACAGCTTACAATGTTGAAAATATAAAAAATTATGCTATACGCATATTCATCTTGACTTCCCACCTATGTATCAAAATTTAGTCAGTAATGTGACGGTGTTGTAGAAATCAATGGCTATGATGGATGCCACGTGGAAAAGTGTCGAACTCAATGTAAGTGAGAATATACTTGTAGCATACTTCAGTAAAAAATGATGTTTCTCGTTGGACGAATCTTCATTCTGAAATGGCTGCAGTTAGAAGTCTTTAACCATATTTACACCGTAGCTTTTCCCAAGAAAACACCCTATGCACTGTACACATATTTCTGGCAGAACTGTAGCTCAATACGAGAGTTCAATTATCATATTTTCCTGTATAAGTACACGAGGTAACGAGGTTCTTGTTAGAGTACACATTCTCCAAAACCATCGAGCTTGCATACATGACGATTAAAGGAACATGGCTCAATCTGGTGAGGCCAACAGTTTTCTCAATACATTAAGCTTGTCCAAGCACCAATGATTGTCCCTAGTCTTCTAGTCATGAAACTATAATATAATATCTGCATGTAAGCAATTAAATCCGAATATCAAGATCTTTAGAATACATGATTTTCACATATAATTTTAATTGATCAAGAAGCATACCTTGATTCATGGCAATAATTGAATAATGTAACTCTGCAAAGGAGAAACTAGTAAAATAAATAAACCATTCTCTCCCTTTATCTCTTTGTAATTGAATGGACGGGTTCCATTTACGTTTATAGGCATAGAGAGATAGTTTCTCATAGGCCATAAAAACTACAAGCGAATAATTATAAAATTGCCACTTCTCATCCTTTCTCTGCATTTCCAGGATAACTTCATTCAAGCAGAGTGGAAATAGTGAGTGAGTTTCCTTAGGCACTAACATCTTCCAATTTTCATGGAATTCCAGCCACTTGTTTCACTTGATGATCAGATAAATAAATGCGCGATAGAATTAATTTTACATTGACGTTAGATAATATTCAAATTAGGCACTTATTATCTATATATTTATAGGACTTACAGCTTATAATCTCTTATATTTTAATTTAATCATTTACCAAACTTGCACTAAGTTTAAACGGAACTGGCAAGTGATGGGAAGAGAAATTTTATTCTCAAAATTTGATTTTAATACAATTTGTTAACTTATGAAGGTTGGGGACGTGATTGAGATGAAAAAGAAAAAAAGTTAAGAACTTGATTACGACTTTGAGCAAAGGTTGGGGACGATAAGTGCACTTTATCCTTATCTAAATAACAAATTTCAATGATAAACCAAGAAGTTACTATTGTGTACCAATCGTTAATGAATAATATCTATTTTTTGTGTTTCTTTCCGCGCAGAACATTTTAGGCCATTGTTCAAACGGGTCTCAAAAGTTAGAAGATGCTCTATACAACATTGGTTAGAGGCACAGAGTAATCTCAGACATTTTGGTAACCACTTAATTCAAAAGTTTTAGCTATTAAAAAGGATCGATCAAATGTCAATTTATATTCATGAGTCTTCTACAATGACGCAATGAATGACAAATTATTTAATGTGCAATTAACGAAGGTATGAGACAAGGTGCAATCAAGAAGGTTGTTTTAGAATCAATAGCACTTCTAGGACAAGTACCATTCAAGTTTACCTTCTTCGACTAATTTTTAGGCGCGGAATATCCAGAGGTTAAAATTTCCAAAATTTAAGGGGTTGTTCTCTTCGTGTTTGAGTTTTGTAGTTTTGAGTTTTGAATTCATTTTGAGTTTTGTATTTTGAGTGTCGATTTTGAAATTGTTGAAAATATATTCTCTTTGTTATTCTGATAAACTGTTTTTCAAAACATAAAAATGGAAAACACGTTTACTTTGAAATTTTCAGAATATTTTTTTATAATATTTTATTCGAGAAATCTGATTATTCAATAAATTTTAACAGTTTAATGTTAATATAGTATTAACACCCACTATTAGTTGAACGTTATAGAAATATTTCATTTTAGCTGTTGGATTTTATTTGTATTTTAAAGTAGTAACCAACTTCAATTTTTTTTCCAATTTGACCATTATGCACGTCTCCGTGATTAAAACTAATGACTCGTCCATATCTCTTGGATTGTTTGAAGTTCTTAAAATCAATTCCATTTATAATTATTTTTTATTTCCATCACTACCAAGCAATGAAAAATATACAATAATGAGTAGTAAATTCCCTCTCATTTTGAGTCAGGGCGATAGTTTTTAATCGTGAATAAATACAGAATGGCCAGACCATTCTAATCAATTTAAACAATCCCAATATAATCATCTTAAACAACAAAATAACTATCTACATTTCTTGGCAAATTTGAAATCAATTACACAAATTTTTATTCATCTTTTCGATAAGGCATACAGCATCAAGGTACAAAAATACCAATTCCTTTCTTTGTCGCACTAGCCTAACCAAGGATTTCAGTGAAACTCTTCGTTCTTTAGCCAACCATAATCTTGAACCTTAGGTATGATGGTGTCGCATACCTCATAACCATCAATCACAAGAACATGGGATATCAAACATTCACTTACAGAACCCCGTTTTAAGAATATGAGAATGCAAATTTCCAGATTCTTTTATTTGATTAGATGTTGCCTCTCAAGCAGCCAAGATTACTTCATGGACAATTACGAAAGGAACAGAAGTGACAAACTTAGAGGATACAATATATAAATCACAGCTAGAAACTTTGCCCATGACTCGAAAAGTAGTGTTTCAAACAACACCGCAATCAAAGCATAAAAGATTCAAAAACACAAATGCGCAATGTTTTTGCAATAACAAACAGAACAACCAAAAGTACAATGCAACAATAATATGACAAGGTTTGCAGACAACTCCTGATATTCTTCTACAATCAGCTCCCTGACAGAACTGGTAAACATGTAAAACAAAAATGTTTAGTGAAGAAATCAATGACCAATAGCTTCTTGTCTTTACGGTAGTGGTAAGCTAGCGGTGTCAACAGATTCCGGTGTTTAGTCTTTCGATGTGCCTCATTTGAGCGTCGAATTGATCATTCCTCATTTTATTAATCTCTTTAATCCTCTTCACAACTACTGTCAATCCACTGCCCATGGTTGCCTTGTATGAAGATCCTAATGTCCCACTTGCAAGGACCTTTTGCTGCGGCCTTCATCAAATCTGCCAATCCAAATTCACCACCATCCTCGTTCACAATTATCAAATTTGCAACACCTCTCCCACGAGTCGAACCCTTTCTACTCAAGCCAAGTTTGCTAGAGCCCAACCCCTTTGGCTCGACTCTAAATCCTTCTTCCCAACACTTGGTGCACTCAAATCAACTTAATCATCAAGATTTTCCTTAATCATAAGATCAGTAGGCTCTTGCCTTCTCCTCATCATCAATAAACCCACTGCCATAGCCAAAAGCACAACTATAACAACTATTAACAACCAAATCGAGATCCTTGTACTCTCTTTACCAACAATTTTTTTGTGGGGTGATGGACTAATTGATACTTTAGATGGATCACAAGCCTTACCTATATTTTCTCCACAGAGCCCTACTTGCATTAAATTTCACCAATCCAGGGGGATAGGCCCTTCCAAATTATTATTAGACAGGTGAAATAATATCAAACTAGGCTGTTCAAACAAAGGATACTGTCCGAAAATTTATTATTTTCAAGATGCAGCTCAATTAAATGTGACAATTGGACTAAGGCCATCTCCAACCACAACACCATTGCACCATTTTGCACCATTTTTTGGTGCAAAATTGCTCCAACCCAACACCAAACTTTGCACCATTTTGCACCAAAATGGTGCAAGTGTAAAATGCCCATTTTGCCCTTATTTTACATTTTCCAAATAAATTTGTTGAGGGTATTTATGTAATTTGTGCTATATATTTTTTAATACAATAAATTATTATTATTTTTATTAATATTAATAATTATTTTTGTTTAAAATAAATTTTAAATGTAAAACATAATAATTAATTAAAAGACGAAAATAATTTAAAATACATCAAACACGATTAATTAATTATTTATTTAGTAATTTATGTATTTCTGAAATAATTAAATAAATAATATTTCAAATAAGTAGATTATAAAGAATAAAAAAAGGGAAGAAAATGGTTAAATACTGTTCATTTGGTGTAATTTTTGGTGTAATGATTGGAGATGAATTTTAGTTTGGTGCAAGATTTTGTGCAAAATTTGGTGTTGGGTTGGAGATGGCCTAATGACGATGGAATTTCACCTGTAAAATTGTTCCCAGAGAGCCCAACTTTCTTTAATCCACTCATCGTCGAAAAATAATCCGAAGGAAATTCACCTGAAAACTGGTTACCTGATAAATATAAGCCCTTTAAGGCTCCCATTCGATGAAACTCCGGTATGGGACCTGAGAAGGAATTTGACATAAAGCTAAGACTTCGAATGCCTATAATATTCACCAATGCATCGACATCTATCTTTCCTGATACCCCCAAATTCCCGACATCCATCAATCCAACAGCCTCCCCAAAACCGCAATCGGCGTCGAAGAGAGAGAGATAGAGACGGGCCCAAACGAATGGGTTGCGGTGCCACGTTCACAACAGAGTCGCCTCCCCACGCCGGCGCCGTCATCGGTGCATCACTTTTGTCGCCTTCCCACGCTGAAGCTGGCGAAGAGAGGAGAGGAGGAAGAGAGAAACGACGGAAGAGAGAAGGGAGACGGCAATGGTTTCTCTCCTGTTTTGCGTGTTTTCAAGAAGTTCGGGTTTTGTACAAAAAAATGTTCAAAGGGACGTTTTGCATTTTCTTTACATTTTTTTTTTTTCGAAAATTTGTTTTCGAAAACGTAAAAGAGAACACGTTTTCACTGTTTTCAAAAATTTAAAATAGAAAACGGCTTGAAAACAACAAAGAGAACAAAGCTAAGTCTCTAAAATTCTTTTCTAGGGAGGCTCGCTCTAGAGGAAATGTTTTAGTTATTAAAAGTTTACTGACCTTTGTTATTGTCTCAAAATTAACTCAAATATATCCTATTACAAGATAATAGATAGGTGATACAATATCAAAATCTAAGAAAGCTCAACAATCTTTCGACGTTTTCTAGATTTCTGATTCCTGGATGCTATTCTTGAATCCTTTTCAGCAACCTTGGAACAAAATTTTGCAGAATGTTTGCTAGTTTCTTCTTCGTCGTCCTTAACATTGTCATCGTCATCGCCACTGCTATCTTCAGATTCTGACCCGCTACTACTATCGGCGGCCAAGGGAATTATCGGTTGATAACCAGCTATTGCAGACTCTGCAGCAGCAACAGCTTCCGGGGTATGAAGATCAGCTACACCCAGCATCAAGTCCTGGGAACATAGACATTGACGAATCAGTTGTAAGTGAAACTTGCTCCCCCACCACCATGAACAAATAAAAGAAGATAATCTTTACCATTTCAATGTATTCAGATTCTCTTCCACTCAGGACTTCAATGTCATAATTTTCAGGTTTGTCCTGTATTTTGCCATGAGCAGTAGCAAAAACTTAGTGCAAACAGAAAATAATCAGATGAAAAACGAAAAAGTTCCATTCTTTTATTCAGTACTTATTATACCTTGGCTTCTTGCATCAGATTTCTGTTTGATTCTGATATAACGCCTAGGAAATCCTTCACTTTCCCAAAAACTGCAACGAGACCAAGACCCAATATCATTTTGTTTATGTACTAGAGTTTCTCGGACTCCCTAACTGGAGAGGCAAATTTTTTCTCCAACTTTGAATTTATTATTCCTTTTTTTTCAATTGTTACTTCTTTTTGGTCAGGGTGGGGTTCATCGGAGGCACCTAGCCAATCATCTAATAGTATCCCTAATACAAGGTATCTGTTTGGCATTCCATAGGGGTACCCTTATGCATGTTACTGTACATGAAAGAGTGCAGTTATTGAACTCCATTTTCCATCATAATTTATGAAACACTAATTTAACCTAAGCAATTTTAGATTTTCGAGCAGCTCCCATTGGTTTATAGTAGGTTCTGAAAAGAACAACAATATCCTGAGCAACACTAGCATTTATCTTTCAAAATTTAGCGAGGTGATGACCAAGAGTATTTGGGGAAGAACAAAGTTTATGACGAGTAAGAGCATGAGCTTGTGACCCAGTAAAGATTTTTTTATCCTAAAACCAATTAAAGATAATTTTGAACATAATAATATATTGCTAGAAGCATCATATTCTTCCTGAAGAAAGTATTGAATTGGGGCCAGTGTTTAAAGAGGCCAAATCTGGTAATGTAGCAAAATGCATACATCGGAGGTATAAGCTCAAATCACTTGAAGGTGTATGCCTCAACCAAATAATTATAAGGATCAAAGAATATTATACTCACAGAAGACCATCAATCATCTAAAAATTCCACAATAAAACATTTCAACAAAATTTTCAAAGTCTAAATTGCAACTAGAAACATCAAATGGATAAGGGCACAGGTAGGTTCTTCATTTCTTCTCTAATTTAATATTTTAGTTTCTAGGGTTGCCCTAAAAACACATAAAACTATGAACAAACCAAAAAAGTAGAGAACTTAAAAGATTCCATAAAGGGCAAAACTAAATAATGCTCAATGCATGCCTTCTCGCCTTGGCTAATGCCCTTACTTGGGTGCATTTCAATATATTTCCTTCCAACCTTTTTATTGATCTCAAAGAGTATGTAGAACGATATTAGTGTAACGTCCCAAATTTCTATAAACCCAAAGAGTTACCAATAATGATTTCTTGTTATGAACGGATGTGACAATAAAATTTTAAAATTTGAGGCAAACAAACTAATGTGAACATAGCATAGTTTTCTTTAATCCAAGAATATTTAAAAATAATATACTTATCAATGAAAATCAACAACTTTCCAAGACAATAAGGCCCTGTTCTCTTTACCGTTTTCGGGTCGTTTTCTGTTTTCGATTTTTCAAAACGGTGAAAACGTGTTCTCTTTCCCGTTTTCGAAAACGAATTTTCGAAAACGTTTTCGAAAACGAAAAAAAATTTGTGAAGAAAACACAAAATGACTTTTTTGTCGTTTTGGGCGTTTTCAATGTAAAACTTGAAAAAATTGAAAACGCGGGAAACACTTCTTTTTTTTTTTTTTTTTTTTTTTTTTTGGGGGGGGGGGGGGTTTAAATGTTTGATGAAGTAACTTTTAAGAATGATTAGGTGAATACATCAAAGCTCAAATATAAGGAGATGGAAAAATGAGAAGTTCTTGGGACTTTCCTCCAGTCAATCCAACTTACAAAATTTAAAAAAAAAAAAAAAAAATTAATTTTTTTTTTTTTTTTTTTTTTGATGTTTTGAGGTGGTGGTGTGGTGATTCTCAAAATTTTAAAAAAAAAATTATTTTTTTTGTTTTGAGAAACTAACAAAAAGAACGTATTTTCAACAATTTCAAAACAAACACTCAAAATACAAAACTCAAAATGAATTCAAAACTCAAAACACAAAACTGAAACACAAAGAGAACACCCCCTAAGTTACTAACAACAAACCACATCAAATCAAATAAGAGCCCGTTTGGTAGCCATTTTTTTCAAAATGTAGTTTTCTCTCATTCTTTATTAAAATAATATTATACGTAAATCAAAAAAATTTCCTTATTTTTCAACCACACATTTCACATCAATTTACTATTCTAAAATGCATTTTTACATAAAAATGCCTATCAAACACCCCCTAAATCTAGCAAAATGTTCATGTTTCCAAACTCAACACTTGATGCATAAATTGATTTAGTGTCAACAAATAATAACCATTGCATTACTGCACTATTAAGAATTTACAATTACAATGGTACAACTCGGGGAAGCAATGGTGTCGGTGTTGGTTACACCAATATGGACAATGACCAATGTCAGACTTGACTTGAGAAACATTATGATGCATAGCTTACTAGCAATTAACAGTAGAGATGCATCAAATTCTGATCCCTTTTGTGAAGAAGAGATACTAATCGTGTTGTTATGTTGGTCTAGCATTGATGCAGAGTCACTATAGAAGCTGTACAACTGCTCATACATGGTATCTATACACATCTTTTGCTTATATTTGTGGACTCCCTAAATGTTGATATTTAAGAACAATTACATTATTGAGTAGTTGGAGAATGGTAACTATCATCATGAAGTACAAGAAAACACATTGTACGTGGTGCTGTAGTGAGGCTCTCATTGACTGAGACGAACTTTAGAATTTGAACTCCTAAATAGTATAAAGCAATCAATTTTCTTCATTTATAAGAGTTTTACAGAACTAAACTTGTCAACTTAAAATCAACAAATAAAATGAAATATTCAAAATATTTATATTACAATCAAATAAGAATGCGGAGATGTTCTAAAGGATTACTTAAATACAACTCGTGAAGCAAATATATCAATCAATTTTAGATAGTTGAATTTTTCAACAATTTTTTTCAATGGATAACATGACTAATCCATTCAATCTTTGTTACTATATAGTTGATCGAAGATAACTCTCAATCAATTTCAACAACGAGAAACTTCTTTCCGCTGATGCTAATGAAACAGGCATGGTTAGCAAAATCTTGTGAGTAATGCAAACATTTGAGAAACAACCATTCATTTTCTTCAAGTAATGTAATACATCAATTGTTCGTTTTGTTTCTCTAGGTAGATAGCACTTCAAAGCTGTCAACTCCGAATTTAAGTCATCGTCAATAACCTTCTTTGAACACATCTATTCTCCCACTCATGTTAACTCCATTGTTATACCCGTAACCTCTTATATTATCAATATCAAGCTCAAAACTATGTTAACTGTTTAACAAATTTTTAAGCTCGACAAAAATTTCAAGTCAATATTTTTTGTACCGTTGACAAGTCTATTAAATCATCCATGCATTGTATTACTAAAGACATTTGCTCCTCATGACTCGCATCTAGAGTACAATCAAGTACAGCAGAAAAATAATCTGCATGTTTCACTTTTATGACAATTGCACTTTTCACCTCGCCTGCGAATGTTTGTATCAATTCATTTTGAATCTTAAAATCAATATATACACACACACACACACACACACACACACACACTGAATCTCACGTGCTTGATCACGTCGAATGTGTTCGTTAGCACTTGTTTCTAGTGCTCTCTTTCTTTGTTGATGGGCAATTGTATGCTTTCATCACTTGTATGTTTTGTTTGAAGTCTATTTTTCAATTACATCTAACTAGTCATGCACCATATATTTTTATTACCCACTTCAAGTTTTGTAACACGCCAATTCACATTATGTCAATCTTTGTATCCATCATTACCCAATTGGCAAATATTTTTCAAAGTTTATCTGTCTCAAACAACTTGCAGCAAAAAACCAAAGATCTTGTCCGAAGAAATTGAAAATACCAACTTCTATCTAGTTGTCTGCCAATTTACCATTAACAACTTATATTGTGATGATTCAAAACGTCCACCATGCAAAACGTCCACCATGACTATCTTTGAAAAACAATATGTCATCAACTCTTTTTGACCCATTTCAATTAAAAAGTTCTTTCATATTTGATCAGTGTCAATGTCTTTCTAATGTTCAGGATCATCAAAATTCAAAAAAAAGTATTTCTCTTGATTTAAATCTTCATTTTGAACATTTTTCATCATTCTGTTTTGATTTATTCACATTGACAGGTTTAATGATTTGTCTCGTTCTCTTTCAGTTCATTTACATTACCATTGTCATTCTGATTCTCTCGTTCCTCAATTACCAAATTTTTCGAAGCCAAGCTGGAGATTTGATAAGTACTTCAATGGAAAGAAAATAGCAGATAATGTGGATGAATTAAAAGAGAACGAGAAAATAATTAAACCTGCCAATGTCAATGAATCAAAGCAAAATAATGAAGATAATTTTCAACATGAAGATTGGAGAATTGCTTTTCTTTGGATTTTGATGATCTTGAAAATTGGAAAGGCATTCACATTGATTAAAGATAAGGGACTTTTTACTTGAAGTAGGTCCAAAAAGAGTTGATGGCATCTTGTTTCCAAAGATAGTCAACGTAGACATTTTGAATCATCACAATATAAGCGAATAATGGTAAATTGGTTGACAACTTATAGAAAATTGCTAGTGTATTCAATTTCTTTGGACAATATGTTTTATTATTGCTGTAAGTTGTTTAAGATAGAAAAACTGATGAAAAACTTTGGCTAATTGGATAATGACTGATACAAAGATTGACATAACGTGCATCGACGTCTTACAAAACATGAAGTGACTAACGAGCATATAGGTTGCATGACTAGTTGGATGGAACTGAAAATTATGTTTCAAACAAAACATACAATTGGCTATCAACAAAGAAATAGAGTACTCGAAACAAATGTTAACGAGGATAATTGCTATTGTGAAAAGATTCTCTAAAAATACGTTGACATTTCGAGAAAAATTTTGAGCAACATTATGTTGAAAACAATAAACTTTTTTTGCAAATGATAGAAATGGTAGCTGAGTTTGATCCAGTAATGAAAGAACACATTCGATGTGCTCAATTACGTGAGATTTAGTATACATATTTTGGTCCTAAAATTCAAAATGAATTGATACAAACGTTGAAAGGCGTGGTGAGAAGTGCAATTATCACAAAAGTGAAACACACAAAATATTTTTCTGTCATACTTGATTTTACTTCATATGCGAGTCATGGAGAGCATATTTCTCTAGTAATACAATGTGTGGAAGATTTAATAGACTTGTCGACGATACAAGAATATTGGATTAAATTTTTAAGGTAGATGATACACAAGTACTTGGACTTTTCGCTGAACTTAAAAATGTGATTAAGCAATCTTGAGCTTGATATTGATAATATAAGAGGTCAAAGGTATGACGAGGTGCTAAGATGTGCAGGAGATAGAGAGGTATAGAGAGACGGTTATTGGTGATAACTTATTTTCGGAGTTGACAATTTTCAAGTATTATTTACATAGAGAAACAAAAAGAGCAATTGATATGCTACATTACTTTCCAGAATAGGTTTCAATGAAGGATCTTCCTTGATGAAGAAAATGACTAGTTGTTACCCAATTGCTTGCAATATTTTGCTAACCATACCAATTACAATTGCATCAATAGAAAGAAATTTTTTCAAGTTGAAATTGATTAGGAGTTATCTCTTATCAACTATGTTATGGTAAAGATTGAATGGATTAACCATGTTATCCACTGAAAAAGAAATAATTGAACAACTCGACTATCCAAAATTGATTGATACTTTTACCTCTAAAATCTCAAGGTGAGTTGTATTTAATTGATCATTTAAAATATTTTAGCATTGTTATTTTATGGTAATATAATATTTTAAATATTTTATTTTATTGTTAATTTTAACTTAACAAACAAATTTAGTTCAGTAAAACTCTTGTAAATGAAAAAAATTGGTTGTTTGCTACGATTTAAGAGCCCAAATTCTAAAGTTCGCTTTAGGCCTTGTGAAGCACAGGTTCGGCCCTGGTTTTAGTTAATACATCAAAAGTTTCAAAACTCATACAAAACAACATGGCTCTCAAAACTGTTAATCTAAAAACATATAAATTGTTACGCCTCACCTGATGAGGCTCTAACGGGTCCTACGTGGCAGGCGAATCTGGAGCTACACTCCACATCACTCTGCCCAAGAGGTAATTTGGTCGAACATTCGTGAAGAGGCCGAACCTATATGAGATGTCAAACCCATTTGACCGAGTCGACCCCATATGAAGAAACAAACTCTCTTGCGGAAGAGGCTATAAGGGGGCCTAGCAGAAGATCTATGCAATTCTTGATACGTGATTGATGTGATAATTCACTGTTACTACCGTCCTATCCAACCAATTAAGTCAAGTCTAAGCCCAGCGTCATATTTTTAAGCAACAAAATGGTATTAGCATTCAATACTTATTATTGATTGATACCTTCAACAAGAGGTCTCAGCCGCCCAAATGAGGCCATATACACTTTCATTCTATGGTCGACATTCATCTTATTCTAAAAAGCTCACATAATGTGTGATTTCAAAGGTAATGTACGTTTAGACTCTTAAACTATAACTTTGCTATCCTTACTATTATTATCACAAAATCCCCCATAGCCAACCCCTTTTTTATATTGGAAGCTTGTGTCCAAAGCACCTCTCATCCTCACTTATCTACTATCTCAATTGATTTGACCGTTAGAGTGCACGTAGCCAACTCCACCCCACCATAGGAAGCCACATGTGGCTAACGATTTGTCCAAGTGTGCAAGAATCATGCATGTATGGACGCTGGAGGCATTGGATCTATTGGCCACGTTATAGTTACAAAATTCGAGGTCAATATAAAATACCTATAGATCTCTTCAAATCTCAAAATCACGGAAAACAATTACCATATAGGAAAGAAAATAAAAAATGAAAGCAGGGTTGTCATTACCGTGGCTCTTGGGAATAGGACTAATGGTGGGCTTCTGCTCAGGTGGATTTAGTTTTGTAGTTCCAGGCTGCAAAAAGATATTATCTTTGCCGCAAAATTGAAGTTTTGACTCTATAAAAAGAATATCAATTCATCAAAAAAAGGGGGGGGGTAATATGGTCAAATCTTGTAAATATACTTACAAACAAATTGTAAAAAGAAAAATGTATCATCTCCGGGAAAAAAAATGTATTCTTATTTTCCTCTTATCAAAAAATTATTATAAATTACTATTTTTTGTTACTTTGCCTTGTTTGTGAGCAATGGTATCTCTTTTGTGGGTCGTTAGGGGGGGGGGGGGGGGGGGAGAATGAAAACAACACGAACTGAGAAATTTCCAGTAGATAGATAAAAGAAACCTAAGCGTAAAGTTGAAGGGTTAGTGGTGCTACTATTGGCCTCCAATTCTAAAAGAACTTTGCTATTGAAACTCATCGTAACAAGTTCGCTGTTTCGTGAAGCCAGAGAAGGAAGAAGGGCAGAGGAGGCGCACAGACAATTTAAATAGCTAGGGGAATTTTTTAGGGAATTTTGCATCACTGGTCCATAGCCTATTCCCTTGGTAGTAAATTGGTCCAACCCTTAAAAAAATTAAAAAAAATTTAAAAAAAAAAAAATAAATAAATATATTTATATAAGAGGATTCTCACTTGACACAACAATTATTTCATTTGTATATTTGTTATACAGATGAAGACGGATATAGCTATGAATATGTAAATACATAATGCTTCCACGATAAAGTCTTCTTGCAGGATTTATCCTTGAAGGCAGGAGCTCTACTGGAAGATAAGGTGCAAAGATAAAAACGACTTATTTTGCACTTTGACAGATTAGTTGGGGGCTCTTGAGCACTGATCAGTTTGGGGCACAACCTGCGGTTTAACCTGTCTGCAACTTGAGTGGCCAAGGTGTAGACTCCAGAATTTAGTCACTGTAAGGTGGATACCTAGATATCAAAAAAAAAAAAATTGTGTATTGTGTAGAAGTGCTTCTTTGCCTCCAATATAGCACTTTGTTTAATTGTTTTATTTTTTTCATGTCTTTAGTTGGTGAAAATTACTTTTTTTTTTTTTTCTGATTTGTGGAATAACTTATGTTCTCTTCAGAAAATGTTATAATTATTTTCTTTTCGATTAAAAACTTATCTTGAAATGAACTTTAAATGGGGCGGGAACAACATTTTCAATACCCATCTTTATCTCGAGGCAACAATCCCTATCCACTCCCATCCCGTGTACCCATTTAGGTGGGAAATTCTCGTCTCATTTGAGACGAACTCCCACGTGTATCGGGTTAAAATATTTTTTTTCGCCATCCTTAGGCAAATTTCCCAAGAAAAACTTCTTACATGTTTCTGGTGCGCTTATGATGCGTTTCTTGGGTTACTTTCATCAAATAACATGTTCCTCCCCTACTTTTTACAAAACATCCACTCAAATTATCTTTTGCGTCCTACTTTTTTTTTCTACTCCATATTTTTTCTCTTAGAGTGTGTTTGATTGACAATGAAAATATCACCTAGAAAAAAAATATTTTTCATCTTTTGTGGAAAATAAAAACCACATCTACTCAAGGAAAAAAATTTCCTTAAAAATAAAGAAAATTAGGCAATTTTCAAAAATTGGAAAATGTTTTCCATGAAAAAAATAGCAATCAAACACCCCAAATAGAAATTTAGGTGGAAAACTGATATTTTCCATGGAAAATAAATATAATCAAACACACCCTTACAATTTCCTAATTTATTAGATTTTCTCAACACGCACTGTATGTATCGCTCACGGTATGTAGGAAATTGCAAAAAGTAGCATGTGAATCCCCAAGTACACTGGTGCATATTTTAAGTCTCTATTAGAGCCTTTTCTTTTTTTCTTTTTTTCTTTTTTTCAAGAATAGATTTTGTAAAATGTAATTTTTTTTGGATAATAAGAAGTTGTCGAAGTCTAGTTCTGTTTGATTTCGAAGGGAGTCAAATTGAATACAAATGAAAATCATAGAAATAGAACAATTGGTTACATATCTAACTATTGAACGGAAACGAAATCAAACCACTAATTTATGGTTTTGATCCGATTCGATTCTTTATATTTAAAAATTAAAAATAAAATATGAAATATGAAATTACTCAACAGATTGAAAATAAACAAAAATAGAGTATAGGACAATACAAAAAAAAATCAATTAAATAAAAAATACATTCCAAAACTCAAGATCAAGTAATAAATGCGAAAAAATGATAAACTATAAAACACAGCATAATCTATAAAATCTAGATATAAAATTAATTTTTAAGAAAAAACCGTAAAACTATAAATATTTAGAATACATGTAGTATTTACAACCTTATTATTATCTTTTGTAGTCATCAATGATCTTGATTCTCAATGACTGATCTTTTGAAAATAATGAGAAATTTGAGTTCTTATTTAACATTGAACTAAAACTATATTTTTTCTATTGAATTACATTAAAGTCATGAATTTATAAAGTATTTATAAAATTATTTAAATTTGAATTTTGATTACACGTTGAGGTTTTATTGTAAACGAAAGAAGAAGACTATTGAAAATGAAATTTTGACGCTAGATAATTTTGGGATATAATCTTCAAAGATTTGGTGCAGCTCGATGAAGTGCACTAAGAAAAAGAGAAATTTGGGAGAATTAAATTCACTATTGGTTCTAAAGATAGTATCAAGAATCGGACCAGAACCATTCTTTTAGTAGAGGAATCGAAACCGAATTGATTTGTTCTAACTTGTCTCGGTCTGGTTCCACCGATTCTAAGAAAAATGCCTATCTCTAGTCATATATGATTAAAAAGTAAGAAAATTTTTTAAATATTTTATTGGGATAATATTTTATTGAAAATGAGTTTACAAAAATTGAGTTTTAAAAAATGGTTTCAAACATGAACTAAATTATGAAATGATTCTTCATATTTAATTCTACAGTGGCCTAGGAATATAATAAACTATTAATTGATTTTTCATTGTCTAATTCAATAGTGGCCTTAATTTTTATTTTTTATACGGAAAAAGAGAGTAAAATAATTTATTTTGTAATGTAAACTGTTAGAGTCAGTGTTAGATACCACCCAAATAGATGGGAGAAAGAAAAAGGCAATAAGAATGAGAAAATGACAAGAAAATCATGCAGAGACTGAGTTAAGAATGTGTAAGAGAAAGCCCCACGGCTTGGCATAGTACAAAACAGCATGATTCTCCAAGGAGTATCGTAAATTTGAATCCCTGCAGCAGCTGAAAGGTCATATTTATGTTGAAAGACAGATGTTCCATGGAGGCAAAGTTATGTTGCTCTTTATCGTCTCCTCGAGGTCCTGTCATAAAAGGAGGTCCACAAAGAGGACAATTGTTTTCCAAATGTCCAGTCAAAATAGTTATGATCGCATTTGGATTTAGTTGGGTGGCGAACCAAAGGAGAAAGTCGCCCTTTTTCACAATGTATAACAATTTACCGTCGAGGCAATCATCTATCATTCCCTTTGCAAAGGATAATTATTGTCAGAGTGTCAATAAATAAAAACTTTCATTCTAAATTTAGTAATCAAGCTCAGAAAATGGCAACGATGTGGGGCAAGGATTCCCTCCTTATTCCTCCCGCACCACCAAGGATTTTTTTCACCCCTGAGCTGCTTCTATTCCTGATTAAGGCGAGATCAGTGGTTGGAGGCCAGGAACCCCCATTCCCCATTTACCTCAATTTTTAAATATGATTTTAATTATTTTTTTAATTTTTTAATACAATAACTAACATACCTTGTACACCATGGTCCATATGTCCAATCGAGACAATGAAAACAGTGACTGATCCATTGCACACCTAGTCTCACACTACTCCTTTACATTTTTGTTCGATAACTTTTTTAATATAAAATAAATATTAAATCGAGCGAGTTCGACGGAAGGACCATGATCTCCATCCCTGACTAGTTGCAAATTTATTGTCCACGTCACTTGGGGTTGTGTCCTAACTGGAAACGGGGATCTTATTATGATGATTGGTGTACAAATTTTTTTTTTTATAGAATGTGTACAAACTCTCACAAAGGTATGGGTCCCACATAAATAAGGGTTCCGTGAGTGGTGTTGATAAGGGTTCCGTGAACCCTACAGAACCCTTACCCTATACACCTATCATCACTCATCTTATCATCCCTTCCAGTGCCATTTTTAAACAATGTCAACACTCGTCACATTTATAATCAACTCGAGCAAAAATGTTTGGCTTATTGTCTGCTTATTAATATTTCATAGATATTTGTGTGAAATCTTGAAGAGCCGTCGATATGACATGGTCATCATAAATATACAAGGAATACCAAATCAATACTTAGAATTCCAAATTGATTGAATAAAACTAACTCGAAACAATGTCCCATATCTTGTTGGCTAGTTTGATATTTGACATTTTGTTATTATAAATGGTTTTCAATTTCTATGTGGTCCTAGTGTGTCCTTTGTGTTAGGTCAAGCGTCTTTGTATTGATAGTAGTGTTTAGGCTGTATATATATGCCAAGGAATTTTGATAAAACAATATAATATTTATTTTATCTAGTAGAAATCCTTAAATATAAAACAATATAATATTTATTTTATCTAGTAGGAATCCTTAAATTGTGGTATATTAATTCCGTTGAAAGAAAATTCGAGGCGTGTGTATTAAGAGTATTCTACTTCCTAGAGATCACAGGGACACAAATACTATATTTTTAATAATTACCGAAACCTCTCTTGAAGTTTGTTTCTCATTATATTAATTTCGTTGAAAGAAAATTCGAGGCGTGTGTATTAAGAGTATTCTACTTTCTAGAGATCACAGAGACACAAATACTATATTTTTAATAATTACTGAAACCTCTCTTGAAGTTTGTTTCTCACAAAAATAAAATAAAATAAATAATAATAATAATAATAATAATAAATTCTCATTTTATCCATCTATGTTATTATTACCTTTAAAATTTAAAAAACATATCTAATTATACTCGTTATATTAATTTTTCTCATTTTCTTAAAATAAACAATGTTATAAATTAATCAAATTGTTCCACTGTCAATTAATAAATTATTTTTTATTATTTTTTTAATATTTGAATGTAGAAATTAATATTTCTGTTATCATAATACCAAAAATATAATAAATTAGCCTCAAATAAGATTCCAAATTTGGATTATTTTTCTTTTCATTTTTCCGCTCAACATTTTTTTATTAATTTTTTCTTTCTTCCTTTAAACAAAAAATTATTTTTGAAATATATTATATATTATTGAGTTGTGACCATGTTTGCAAAAAAGAAATAAAGTGAATTTCTTCAAATTAAAAGATAATTTCCATTTATATATATCTTAATTTTTAAAATTATAGTGGTACTCTTTATAGTATAAAGAAAATCTGATATTATCTTACTTTAGAAAATACATCCATAAAACAACTTCACTTGCTCTAGACAAGTTTCAATAGTTATATACCAATAATAATGTACATGTATACATTTCATATTGGTTTGGTAATTCTTTTGTGTATAGAGATCAAGAACTTTATTTCTTAAACAAATAATAAAATTTAGAGACTTATGACGACTGTGATAATGGGTGATTGTAAATAGTATTATTTAAACATTTATTAGAGTTTATGGTCATATTTAATCGTATTTAAATTGCAATTTATGAAAGCTAGCTTTTTATGGTAATATTTAAGAATCATACTTCACATACAGAAATCGATTTGACAGAACACGTATAGATCACACACAGCACATGGAGTGAGTGATTTTATTTTTTCAATTATATTTTTCTTTAGAGGAAATTACTTGAAATGTCCACTTTCACATGTCCATTTGTAAAAATATTCACTTTCACAAATCCTTGCAAAAATGTCCATTTTGAAATGTTTTGGACCAAAATACCCATGTAAAAAATTTATGATTCCACACAAAGACAAGAAATGAATATTTTTGCAAAAATTGTATTGGCCAATAAATTTTTGACACATAACCTACTATATTTATTTCAAAAGTGCACATGTTAAATCACAATTAATGTTCATATGTTAAATTACAATTAATCTTATTTTCCTCATTGACGCAGAAACGTCGAGAATTACATTTTAAGTATAGAAAAATGTCATGTTCGGAATAAAATATCATTCTAGATTTTTAAAATGTCGAGAATATTTAATATTGTGATTTGACATATGTACTTTTAAAATATAAATGAGATTCCAATATCGAGAATGACATTTGAAATTAAATTACAATTAATCTTATTTTCCTCATTGACACAGAAACGTCGAGAATTACATTTTAAGTGTAGAAAAATGTCATGTTCGGAATAAAATATCATTCTAGATATTTAAAATGTCGAAAATATTTAATATTGTGATTTGACATATGTACTTTTAAAATATAAACGAAATTCCAATATCTAGAATGACATTTGAAATGTCGATAACATCATTTTAATGTAGCTTTTTATTGAAACTATTTTTTGAAATCCGCAACAAATTGAAAAAATAAATAAATTGCTTCTTTTTTTCATTAAGGGCATAATAGCTAGTTTAATGATAAATTTAAAAAGTGAATATTGTTCAATTGACATTCATAAAATTAGACCTTTTTTAAAATACCCCTTTTTTTCTTATGTACAACCATAATTTTGAATATTTAAATGTATGTAGGACATTATAGGCTGAGGATTTACTTTAGTGGCAAGAAAGGGATCAGATTCCATCAAGGCCAAACCCCGATAACAGACAAAATTAACCACCCTGACTCACTTTACACTTGGTCCCCGATGTATAGTGTTCGTAGCATCTTGGTCATCGACCTAATTTTCTGTAGGAGTCGTTCACAACCATTGAAAATTGGCACACTATCAACCCTCGTGAACGGTTTCTATTCAAAAATTTGTTAAAATGACAAGTTTAGCAAAATAAAAGGTAAAAAGGCAAAATGAAAAAATTAAGTGGTTCGAGTATGGGTTTAGCCAGGTTTTAGGGTGGTCACGTGGGGGGGATTGTAGTCTGCAGGTGGTACGAAGAGTTTGGAGGGGTCAACGGTAATTATAGGTTTGACTAGATTTATTTTGGGAGGAGGGGTTAAAATCGATATTAAGATTTGGTTATAGAGTTCGGGTATGAATGAAAACATCTCTCAAACTAATTGCATCATCAAAATGAGGGGAGGACTGCCTTTTGCCCCTTCCTACCCTGTTGCCATTTGTAATTTAGGGTGGGGTGGCTTGTGGTAGGAATGCGATGGTCGTGAAATTGAGGTTGGGATAAGCCAAAAGAGAATGGGGTGAGCTAGTTGTTCATTAGGACTAACATGCACTAATTTTATACGATGAAAAATATTAGGGACTACTCGTGCCAAATAATTAGATCAAGGACCAAGTTGCTATAAAGGTGTATTAATTGAGAAAACTTAGGGGATTGATTGATACAAGATTGAAATCATATCTAATGAGATTCTAACACGTTTTAGCATCTACCTTGCAAGCATCACTCTCCTTGTTTTTCACGGCTCCTAGCTCCAATTTCATATTATAGATAGTGCAGTCAACTGGAAGAGAAAGTCAGGGAAAGAGAGATTGGAAATGTTGATGAATCCATGTGCTGCTACAACACTTTGACTTTGATCGTCAATCTGCCTTCCAGCAAAACACACAGCAAGATCTGTAAAACCTCGCTTTTTTATTTTTCCATGTTATTGACTTACTTCTCTTGTTTTCTGAATCCCCTTTTCGTTCATTTGCAAGACCCTTTTTCTCAATTTTGTGCCTTTTAAGTTTTGTGTGTTGTTTTAGTTTCATTTTTGGGTATTGTTGGTTGTAAGATAATATTTGTTCGAATTCAATTGATCTCCGGATATGTCTCGAAGTGGGATTTTTAGGCCTGAAAATCTGCGCCAAAATGCACTAGCAATGGTACGCAACATCTGCTTCTCATTATGTGTAACTGGGGCCTTGATTTTCATTATAATGACTGCAACTTATGAACCTGATGACCCAATGTTCCATTCCGATTCCACATTCAAATCTGATAACTCTGTTGTCAAGACTAGTGAAGACTTGTTGGCGTCAAATGAGACTGCCTTTGAGGAGGCCGAGAATCGTGGTTGTAATGGGAAAGTTGACTCTATTGATTGTGGTGATCCAGATGTGTTCCATTTGTTAATGAGGGCTGCCATTGAGAAATTTAGGGACATAGATTTCTACCAGTTTGGTAGACCAGTTCGCGGTATCAATGATACTTCTTGCCACATGGCTTGGCGATTTAGGCCTAAAGAAGGGAACGCTGCTGCATTTGAAAAGGATTTCAGAAACTTTGTGCTTGTGAGTGAGAATTGTACACTTAGCGTGGTTGGGATTGGGGATTATCATTCAGGGGTGAATGCGATGAAGAGGAAAAGGGATGGGAAAGACGCGGAGAAGGGTGAATTTGGAAGGCTGCGGTCAGAGTCAGAGGCGATTGAGGAAACAGTGGATATTTCGCTTCCTGGGGTGGAATTGGATGGTTCGTTTAGTCGTGGAAAATATTTGGTTTATTCTGGTGGTGGTGATAGGTGCAAAACTATGCAGCACTTCTTGTACAGTTTCAATTGTATGTTGGGTGAAGCTCAGTACTTAAACCGGACTTTGGTTTTGGATTTCAGCATATGTTTGCCTTCAATCTACACATCTTCTGGTCAAGATGAGGATGGTAAAGATTTCAGGTTTTACTTTGACATCGAACATCTAAAGGATTCAGCTTCACTGCTGGATCAGGCTCAATTCTGGTCAGAATGGAACAAGAGGCGAGAGAAAGATGGATTAACTCTTCATCTTGTTGAAGATTCTAGAACTACACCTATGAAACTAGCTGGAGTGGAAGATGCCTTGATTATGAGGAAGTTTGGGACAGTAGAGCCAGATAATTACTGGTACAGAGTATGTGAAGGTGAGACGGACAAGGTTATTTCACGGCCATGGCATATGGTATGGAAGTCGAGAAGTTTGTTGGATGTGGCATCTGCGATTGCTATGAGAATGGATTGGGATTTTGACGCCATTCACATCGAGAGAGGAAAGAAGGCGATGAATAAGGAGCAGTGGCCTAATCTTGACAGAGATACTTCACCAGAAGCTCTTCTGGTGACTTTGCAAGGCAAAATTGAAGCCGGAAGGAACTTGTATATTTCAACAAATGAGCCCAATACATCCTTTTTCGACCCTTTAAAAGCCAAGTACTCAACTCATTTTCTTGATGAATTTAAAGATCTCTGGGATGAAGACAGCGACTGGTATGCCGAGATGAAAAAGCTCAATAATGATAAACCAGTTGAATTAGATGGTTACATGAGGATGTCTATTGAAGATGAAGTGTTGTCGAGGGCAAAAAATAAGATTGAAACTTTTAATGATCTCACCAAAGACTGTAAGGATGGTGTTAATAAATGCACATCTGCCAGCTAAATCCATACACTAAAAGGTCTCAGATTTCCCTCCGTTCTCGTGCCTTGGCTTCCAATTCCTTTCCGTCTTCGTCAATCATAAGTTAAAGTCAGTTGAAGCTTGTTTGAATCTTTGTTTTTGAAGGGAAAGAATCCAAAATTATTCATTTAGTTGGTATCCTGTAAACTGATATTTCAGTTGTTGTCTATTACTTTTACTGATTATTTTCTTGAATTCTAAACTGTGCAAAGGTTTCCTTCTGTGTTTGTTATCTAAATGCAATTATCTTGATAGAAGAGGATGATTCTCATAAAGCCTGAACTGAACTAAAACCTCAGGACCATAGATAATCAGAAGCTTTTCGCCTTATTTACAACAGATATATCGGTCACCAAAGACCCGTCACTACAAGAGGACGCAAACAGAGTAGCAAAAACAAAGGCATCAAACACATGAGCCGATGCAAAATCTTATTACATATTCTGTACAAACTACGCAGAACAACCGAGCTTCCATGAAAAGTTGATCTGTTAAGCGATTCACATTGGACAGGAATCTTCCTCGACTTCTTCTTCAGGAATCATGTTATTCCTACAAAGAGGACACGTGATGTTCCAATAGTTCAACCACTTCTCAAGACAAGACTTGTGGAAAACATGGCCGCAAGACAGCTGGTTAACCTCTGCATTTGGCTCGAATTCAGTCAAGCAGACTGAGCACTCTTGTTTGGGACAGTCACATGTGAACATCGAGTTGTACCTAATAGCTGGTGTTCGGCTACGGAACTCCTCAATGTACGATTCTGACGGGCTCTTATGAGAATGAACTGAGTCTAACTGCTCCATGGATAATTCTTCCCATGATGCAATATGGATGCCAATGAGAAGAAGCAGTGAGCGAACAATCTCCTTCATAATTGAAATGGATATGGCTGTGTTTGCCAGAATTACACAGAGTACACCCGCATCAGCCGCACTAGAATAAGTTGAAAGACCCATTTTCGACGTGGAACCTAATGGACGATTAGGAAATATGGACACTCAGCCCACACGAGCATAAAATGAGATAAAGCAAGACTAGTAGTCTCCAAACATATTCAACTTTGGCAGAGTAAAGTTTTGAGAGATAATAAGGAAAGAAAGTAAAACATTCTTCTCAAGACTTGTTTTTGTCTTTTGGGACAGTAAAAGAAAGCTAAACCTTCTACCTTTCCCCGCCTTTTTCCCCTTTTATATGCAGCAAATCAAATTGGTGAATATATCAATAAAAGAAGGTTTTGAGACTTGAATTTCTGGATGGAGATCTGGTACTTCCTTTTGGAAGAAAAATAAAAAATGCACTGGCAAACATGATTCTTCTGTTCTTGATATTGCTTCAGCAAGATACTATAAATACCGTATAATGAGAAAAGAGAAACTTGAAGAATTAAAATGTGATTGCATTCAAGTTATCACAAAGCTCTGCCAAAATGAATTAAACATGTATCGACTTTCAGAAACAGAAAAAAATTAACATAATCAAAAAACAATTCTCTATGGTTTTTAAAGTACATGCACAAATTACCTTGGTGATTTCTATTGCAACTATGCAACTATTTCAAGTCCAATGCTTTCTACAGGAGCTCCGTAAAACACGATCTGCAAACAAACATAACAATCAGGTTTAAAAAGGCTAACAATGATTCCTGTATTCAAAACATAAATCAAACAGAATAGCGATGCTGAGTCGAGATGGGTTGTATTTCAGTAGGTAAATTAATGCCCAAATGGCCTGATGATGGACAACAGAACTTCAGCAAAGAAACCATTAATTGTCCATAGCCAAATTTTTCATTTCTCTTTATTCTACAATTAATTCCTAACTCCTAAATAGCCCTGAAATTCAAGACATATGATGCACTCAAACTATGCCTTTTTTTATGATACGTCAAAAAAGAAGCCAAAAGCTTCAAGAATTCTAGAAAAAACTTCTTGGAATAGAAGTTTTGAATGATCTTCCACTCTAAAACAGAAAAAAACAGTCTAGAATTCATTCTGAAAACAGATGTAACATAATCAACCATCTAAAAATAATCAGTAAATATATGAATTATGGGCAAATATGAAAGATCCAAAATTATATAAAAAAACAAAAGAACTAGAAAATACGAGATCTATGAACTGAAACCCACCAAAAAATTCACAGAAAAAACTCATTTTTCGTTTCCTAAAAGAGAAAAATAAGAGAGACTTACAGATTGGATTCAGCTCAGATGTTAAAGCCCTAACAAATCAGGAAAATTTTGGGATAGAGTAAAAGAGAAATCGAAAGGTGAACTAGTGCCGACAACGGTGCAACTATCAAATTTATTTATACAATCAAAATCTGCAGACCCCACTACAAATTTAACTTTCCTCCCACCATATTTTTAGCTTGTAGTACACAGTACATTGTAAAAGTTTATCCTTTCTCATTCGTCTTTTTTTGCGTAGAATACTTCTAACATTTTCCGGACTTGATATAGCTTTGTCCACTGGGGCCGATCGAGTAGGGTCAGTCACCAAAACAGTTGTCTCCAGAACATAAATGCAGCAAACGAAAGCAAAGAACCAAAAGAGACTACTGGTCGAAAACTGGTCTTGAGATATGTTAAAACAGCACTTAAAATGGATAAATATAACGCGAAATAAACACATTTTGGCGAAATAAACACATTTTGGCGAAATAAACACATTTTGCCTCAGTTTGGTTTTGTTAAAATTGAAAATTTTAGTAGTTCTTTTTTATTGAAGTTGATGTTGTGAGTAGTCGGAAATTGATAAAAGTTGTGGATCAAATAAAATGTTATTGAAAATGAATTTGAAACAAATAAATTAATTTTAAAAAATGGAAACCAAACATGGATTTAATGTAAAAGCTATGTGATATACGGTTAAATTACTAATTTGTCAAATACCACTGGATTCATATTAGTAGGAATGGCAATCGGACTCATCGGCTCGGGCCGCCCGTGACTCGGCTTGGGGCTCGGGAGACTCGAGCCTAGGCTCGGGCCTAGTCCCATTTTGGGGACACGGGCTTTGCCCGAGCCGGCCCGTGAGCTCGCGAGCTTTTTTAAAAAAATAAAAAAAAATTAAAATTTGAGGCTACCTTTAAAAGGCAGCGATCAGCAGCTTAGGGGGAAAAAATTAAAAAAAAAAAGGGGTAGAAAACGAGCCTGTCAGGCTCGGCCCGTAAAAAGCCCCAGCTTTTAGGCTCGGTCCGACTTAAGCCCAAAAAAAAGCTCGACCATTTTAACCGAGCCGAGCCCGAGCTGAAATTTTAGGCTTGCGAGCCGGCTCTACCCGACTCGTTTACATCCCTACATATTAGTAACATGACTAACTCAATTTGACATTAGTACTCTATGTCTAAATATTCGTTTGCAGTCATCCTATTCAAGATATGAATATCCTTATAGATATCCTTCTTAGCATTTATAATTTAAAAGTTCTTAAATACTTCAAAGACTTGTAATTGCGAGTACACTGTTTGGAATATGAATATTTTCGAAGACACCCTTCTAACCTCTAAGAATCTATTATTTAAAAGTTCTTAAAACACTTCAAAAAAAAAATTATTGCGAGTGCACGGATATGTCAATATACTCTAACAACAAGAATACCCGTTTGTCCAATAATTTTTGCACGATTTTGAACGTGTTGAAAATAAGTAACACATGGATACATACATGGATTGGAAAATGACTTGATGAGCCGACAAACAAGGTGCCATTTTGCACGTGAAGTCAGACCATAACATCATGGGAGGCTTTGTTTTATTAGAAATATGCACATATTTATATATATATTTCAGTTCATCCATTGAACCAAGACTATTGCATTTGATGGATGGAAGCCATTAATTTTCTTAGATAGCAAGATAGGATATCACAATCCAACTTTCCGTGCATAGACCCATATGTGCCACGTGAATGTCATAAGGTAACATCATGTCATGCCCAAATTTCAGTCATTCTATTTACTTTATTTTCTTAGTAGTGTGCACATACAATGAATCGAGGTAAGCCATCCACATCCTCTTTTTGAACTACTCGATTATTGGGCAAGAGATTCTAAAGCAAAGTCGAATCAACTCAAGTTTGTTGAATGGGAAAACTATAATATTGACTTTTTCAAGAGCACTTTGAGAAGCTCACACATATATTAAATCGTCCAAATATTTTCTTCTTTTATGTAGTATAAGGGTGAGCTTCTAGAAAATATTAAAAAATAGGGGGGATACATTATTACAGTAGCAAGGTGCTTCTGCTTTGAATGTTGACAATTTGTTCTGTACATGGACTCGAAGACCTGTTAATATCAAATGATGATTCTTCAATCTTCACAGATAAAGCTGCTGTGCCCACCAATTAGAGATGCTAATCAAACATGAACAGAAACAAATAAATTTGATCTCTCTCTAAAGCTGAAGGCAAAATATAGGCCTTTTTCACTGAGGCAATAACAATCTAAACTTAGCTGTTAAAAGACATTTTGAATCTTGTCGACGAAGTATAGGAGTTGGCTCCTGAACAAAACCTTTACTGCCCTGCATACATTCGTACAATTCGTCATTCATTGCACGAAATAAAAAGTGCACATCATCCATTTTCAAGAGCAAAAGATTTATGCTCAGCAGCTTCGTGTTTTGCTTAATGGATCATAATCATAAGCATCCCCCACCTTCACAAACCGTCCCTTCACACGTCTTCTTACATCTGCTCTTGACTTGCGAGATTCGTATCTCACTCTCTTCTCGAATCTGTTAAAGCATTGAATGTAAACAACAATATATTTAGGGAAAGGAAAAGTGAAAAGCGGAACAAAACATCATTACCCAGCTAAAAGGAAAATGATGTAATTATTTAATAATTCCACTTGAAAGGGATAAGACATCCTAATGCATGCTCATCTCTGAAGGAACGAATGTGGCAAGTGATATTACACTTACCTTGACCATTGACTTTTGTGAGTGATTTTATGAACGAGATACTTAATATTATGTGTTTTTTTATTATTATTTTATGAGAAAATCCAAAATTGGATGAGAATGGATGAAAAAGAGCAATAATTGATCACAAGTAGTAATGTTGGACATATTTTGAAAGTTGGGGATCAATGAGTCACGTTTGAAAGTTGAAGGACCTCAATTGCAATATTTAAGGACTCAATCTGAATTAAAAGAGGAAAAGGAGACCAAATTGCAAAGGAAAGATTAAATTCCAATTATTTAAATAATCCTAATTGGACTGAAGTTATGGTTTCCTATCCTCTTGGGACTCTATTTAGACATAATTACGGTCTACAAATAGGAATATTCCACTCAATAAAAAGGGAAGGCTAGAGATATAATATTGAGGCAAGATTACACCAAATATATTAACTCCTCAATATTTGACTTGAAGGTTGAAGAACATAATTGGCTTGGAGGCATACATGCTTTGAAAAGGAGATTGATAATCAATTGTTGGAAATTAAGTGCCAAGGAACAACAATCGCTAGGATTCTTTTCTTTATTCCTTGTATGGGACCCAGTGATTTTTTCATTCTTATAGTTTAACTTCTCAATTATGATTGGCTAAATAATTGGTTGTTAGGATGAACAATGTAACTTAGGTTTAATATTTATTAAATTCCAAAAATTTCATGCAACTTGATTATGTGGTAGTTGCTTATTGTGTTTTAGTTAGATTTAATTACTTGATAACCAGTTGTTTGATTTAAGAACAATATTAAGATCAAGAGAAGAATTATTTGTCCAATTCGTGCAATAGGTGACACAAGTGTTATAAGGGATCAAGAGATGATTATGGGCTATGCAATCTTGGTAGAATTCCTACAATTGAATACTTTTACATATCTATTCGGGCATGCGAAAAGGGGTAGTTCTACTTGAAAGAGATTACTAACTTAAATTAGTTAATTCAATAGTTAATAAATATGAAAAAGGTGTTGAATGATATTGACTTGAATGAATATTAAATTGACCTAGAGGATTCGAGATTTCTAACCACATAATCACAAAAGTTCCCCACCAATTAGACAAATTAGATTAATTTAGATTAGCTTAATTAAAATTCCAATTCTTGATTTATTAAGTTTTCACCACATTAATTTAGATTGAAGCTACAGATTAGAATAAAAATTGATAATAGGTACTTAGTCTCTGTAGGAACGAAATCCAGACTCGTAGGTCCACTTTTACTTGTGACAATCCGTACACTTGAGGAATAAATCGAACAGCCAGTAAACTTTATATTGTTGAAATTCTTGTCTGCCTCCTCCCCTTTTTCCTAACCTATATATCCAACCATTGTTATGGAACTTGTCAAAGCTGGCCACACCAGCATGTGTCATATTTTACACTGCACGTGTTTGTTTAAGGGAAAGTTACAACTGGGATCGTTACCCTATGCTAAATAGAGTAACTAGGTTCCCAGTCTTCTATTTGTTGTATCTGGGTCCCCAGCCTTTCAATTTTGTAGCACTTGGGTCCCAATTAATGGATTTTGTCTTCTGACAGCTAAAATGTCCAAGTTTGATCGAAAAGAGCCTTCCCTAACCCCCACCCACTCAGGCGATCCACATGCCACAGCCACCATCCCTTCCTCCTTCCCCACCTTGACAGCAGGAGTAACACTTCACTTGGGGCTTGGCTCCAACATCTGGCTAACAAGGCTTATTGGCACTTCCATATTCTAGGCTACGATTCCCTCTTACAATCAATGTCTCCTCGTAAAATTGCTAGCAGAACACCCAGTCCACTTTTTGAGAAAGATAGTCGTTAAAAAAACATAATCCATTGTAATTGTTCTACAAATGGCTTTGAAGTGAAAAACTAGAATGTACCTGTCTCAAATGCTGGACCCTTCACATATGAGAGAATTCAAATTATTGCAACTGGATTGAATTGGATTAAATTTTCTAAATTTAGCAATCTAATTCTTGATGGTATGCAGCTGGGGTGGGATGTTGGGAGATTTAGCAGGCGGGTGTGGTTGCAGGCACTGGAGGGCTGATAGTGAAGGTGGATGGATTGGTGAGGTGAAATTGGCGGGTTGCAGATATTGCAGGGAGTGGTGGAGGAATAACAGAGGAGAAGGTGGTAATGGCAGTAACATTTCATAAGAATACAACACCTAGAAGGTCAAGGACCTAATTCCTCAATTTTGCATAGGTTGTGCACCCTAGCTGTAATTTTCCCTTTATTTCTGGTTTCCTTCTCCTCCCAGCTTATTTCTCTCTTCTTCCTATCACTTTGCATTTTTCCTCTTCTCCATTGTTCATTTTTCTTAAGAACCCAACATCCATCTCCCCAGTCATCTCCTTTTCTAGCTCTCTATAGGATTCCTACAGAATTTTCCCTTTTCCACTACGTCCGACTAGTTTATAAGAGCACTTCATTAGATCCTTCACTTTCTAATGAACTGACTGGAGATCTATAGATAAAAGATTAAGGAGAAATTCATTATTAAAAATTGTTGTTCTTGATTAATTCTATCAGTTTCCCATGTCCTTTTCTCGTTCAATGAAGTTTGGTGCATTTTTTTCTCCTCCCTCAGATTTTTTTTTTTTTTTTTGTTGTTGTTTCATATTTAATGGGAATGGTTTATTCTTTTTATCCCTCGCCAACGTTTTTTCTTAAAATGTCAATCAAATCTTCATCAACAGTAACCACCAAGATGATGGTTATCTTACTTGCGTGTCTTCTTCTTCTCTTTGTAACGCATTACAGCATCACTCCGGCTAGAAGAATGTACGGAAATTTCAGGACCCAGAGGACATCGTGGTGGTTCTACAAAATTCTGATCGTCTCCAGCAATACCCTCTCTGGTGGGGCGAGAGTGTTCTTGCCTCGCAAAACATAAGTTTGGTTCCGTCCAGCAGCTTATTACTGAATCAGCAGATGCTGCATTGCTGCATGCTGGTTGTGCCACATTCAACGTTCCAACTGATGAACCCTAGTAAGAAATGAACAAGACATTTCAATATGATCCCACAGACTTTATAAATTATAAAAAAGAAATATTTCGAAAACCATACAATAATAATAAACTAGCTGGTAGACCTACAAGCAATGTAGCACAGAAAGAGGAATAGGAAACACAGCACATGACACGTGCACTTTTTAATGTAAAGAAATGCATGACACAACACAGAGAAAACAACATATAAATTCATATCATTTGGTAGCAACATAACTGAATATTAAGCTCAAGAATAACATATAACAGTCAAAATGAAGAATTTGATATGATGTGTGATGCTGTGACTAAAAGAATTTCACTCATAGCAAGCAAAAAAAAAAAATTTGAGCTAAGGAAAAAGGCTCACTCAAGTTATCATATTAATTTCTTCAAATTGTTTCTTTCATAAATTTTAGATGGATTGATTGATTGATCGAAATTGAAAAATGTATTTTTGATTAAAAGTTTTGTTAGAGATTCCGAAGATCAAAGTGACCTAATTTATGTAGGAAATAAAAATTTGGAGAATTTTTTCTTACGTTTTGAACTCATTTCCTACAGTTTCCAAACCTCTAAAGCGAATACCTGGGTGCCACGAGCTTGAACTTTGAACTGTACCTATACATTAATGACAATACCTGTAGAAATTTTTATTTCATAAGATACACACACACACTCTTTGAATCTTGCAGCGAACTATTTTTGCCCATGCAGCACTGCAAGCTACTCCTAGCTTAAAGCCAGCCTTCCTTCTCAAGTGTAAACATGGCGCATTGCATATTTAATTCACAAAGCTTACTAATGTGAACACCTGAATGCTTTGAACTCCCTATTTACAATGTACATCATCATCAAAGTCCCAAACTCCTTTAGCACCAACTTAGCTAGCACGCCCGTCATGCTTGCACTCAACATAAGGACCATTTGAAACATAACTCGATGGGAAATGAGCACTCTAGTCCCGTCTCAAGCATTGAGGGTCATTCGCCAGAAGGCTAATTTGAAATCAGGATTCGCTGAAGTTCTCAAACTTTTCTTTCTTTATGAAATTAATGGGCAACCCTCATGCTAGTCACTTCCTAAGGGCATTTTGGCTCATTCAATACCCAATGTTTAACCCACAAAGCTTACTAGCATTAACAAGAAATGCTTTGCACTGCCTATTTACAATTCATATCATCATCAATGTCTCAAACTCCATAAGTACCAAGTTTGCTAGCATGCTCATCATGCTTGCACTCAACATAAGGACCATTTGAAACATAACTCAGTAGGAAATGAGCATTCTGGCTCCATCTCAAGTATTGAGAGTCATTCACATTGGCAATCCTCATGTTAGTCACTTCCTAAGGGCATTTTATCTCATTGAGTGCCACAATACCCTTCGTTAATGCCTCGCCCAAGCAGGTTTTCATTTAGTCCATGGCTTACTCAAAGTGTCATCGTAGCATATCCGTTCCAACATCGGCATCTTGCCTATCTTGACAACCTTTCAAGCCAACAAACCCCGTGTTTAGGCTAGAACCAACGTTCTAAAAAGCAGCGCCTAGACGAAACGGGCGCAAAATGCCCCGCCTTGCGCTTTTTCATGCTAGTGTTTTTTCATGCTTTTTTTTTTCAGCCGCCTAGTCATGCTTTTTTTATTAAATGATTTTTAGATTGATTTAAAATTTTAAAATAATATTTAAACAACAAAAATGCTTTTTTACGCCTAGGCGAAGGCGTCGCCTAGGCTCACCTAGTTCGAAGCTTGGCGCCCACACTTTGCTAAGCTTTACATTTTTTAGAACACTGACTAGTATACAAGGCTCTTGGAATGCTTGCCTCAATGGCTTAAATGGCATAGAAGCGTTTCCATGTCATTATCGTGAGAGCATAGACATGCTTAACAAATAATCTCAAGCGACTCATGGGTACCTAAAGATTGGTTCTAGACCCCATTAGCCCCTATTATGTGCCTAAAGTAGGCCTTTAGGTGCACCCATAGATTCGAATCCAGCCTGCCATCAATCATATTCTAATAATCGAAACTCCCCCTCATCTACTAAGACAGCTATTGGCACTAGGTTTTCTGAGTCCTATCACACCCAAAGAAAGCTCACTTAAGTGAATTAGTTTCGAGAGCATTCTGCCAATTTTTGGACTTTCACTTCAATTAGTCAGATAGTTAGAAACCCAAACAAACAAGAAAAGTGAAATGAAAAAAAGAAGAAGAGAGAGTTAAGTTCTAACCCAGCTTTGGCTTTTCCACCCTTCATTCGTCAATGTCACCACACTACAAGAGAGCATTGTCGGGAGAAAGTTGCCTACTTGTATGCGCTGCTGTTTTGGACGGGAATCCCCTAAGGATTGCACAATTCGTGCAAAAGGATAGCCTAAAGGGTGGTCCTCTACATTAGGATGCAAGCATGGGGAGGTCTCGCTGATTGCTCACCAAGAATGTCTTTCGTATAATAGACTTAATAACTTTTATATAGATGACTTGAGTAGACATCCTATGGGTTGAGGATTAGAGCATGTTTGGCAAAGCTTTTTCAGTTTATAAGTTGGTCAAAAATCATTTTTTGGTAACACATTATTTAGGACCACAACTTTTATCTACTTTAGAGCCACATATTCATCAGGACCCATTGCTATAAGCACTTAAATTTCCCTCGCAATACACTTGAAATACATCAATGTCATTACATGATTTTTCTCATTACATCTATGTTGCTTGGACTCAGGTGCGGTTGTTTGTCACGGGCATGAATGCAAGAGACATGTCACAAATCATTTCTTTCCTAAAATCCAAGATATGAGGATATGCCCAATAAGGATCCAAAATTTTGGACTAGGTACGTGGATACGTCATTAGAGCTTAAATTTATAAAATTTATGAATAAGATTTTTTAGATTTTTAGATACATTTTTTTTAGATGCATTTTTAGGGATATATAAATTATATGTTTGATTGTAAATTTAAACAAATTACATTGCAGATTGTAATACTTTATTTGACTTTTCAAGTCAAAAAATTGTGAGATAAAAATAGAAATCGTTTTAAATTTAATACCAATATATATATATATATATATATATATATATATATATATATATATATATATATATATATATATATATATATATATATATATATATATATATATATATATATATATATATATATATATATATATATATATATATATATATATATATATATATATATATATATATATATATATATATATATATATATATATATATATATATATATATATATATATATATATATATATATATATATATATATATATATATATATATATATATATATATATATATATATATATATATATATATATATATATATATATATATATGATACGATATGAATTTAACACCATTATCCTTGTGGCGACACGATATGAGTACTTCATCCAAAATGGAGAGTCCGAGCAACATAGCTTTACGTCCCCTTCATTACTTGACCAAACGGACTCAGATTGACTTCAAAATTCGTGGAAAGCTTCCCAACCCATTAGGCAAACTCTCCATAAAACGACTTCCAAACTCCGTTGCTAAGACTCTGTTCTCAATGCACCAACATGCTGCCTATGCAACTCTCTTTAACTCAATGTCAACCGAACTCCCCAGTGGTCTCACAGACAAAGTTGCGGTCCATGACAGTTAACTTGTTTCATTTTAAAGTGCTATAAATAACTTAAACTACCATATGAAGGCCAAACACAAAGTTTAAGCAGCTTTACTCTATGAACCATTCTATCACTGGAATATAAAACAGGCATTTTCAGAACCAGTGAGCCATGCCAATAGAATATTCATCAATTTTCCTCCACCCTGTTTTCCCTTCATTCATCTGTTACCCTTTATCTTCTGTCATCATCTTTTCAACTACTTAGACAAGAAAGACTTTATAACATGAAACTCAATGTATTGATAAATTGCAATAATTCTATATTACTTCCCATGGTCTACGTTACTCGGACTTTGGGTAGAGGTAAATGTCCAAATACAGGATTTGCCAGACCTCTAAAGTTTACGTGGATAACGCATTATATCAATAATTTGAACTATAATCCTTTATTTCTATGTTATAATGATTTCCAAAGTTAACCCAAGTATTCAAATGCAGGATTCCAATGTATCTGAAATAGTTAAAGAATAAATTAAAAGATTTTATATATTTCCTATGTCAGATAGCATTACGAAGCATGGGCTCGGTAACCAAGTCCAATTTTTGATGGTTCAGAAGGTACTCTATACGTTTAGACGAGTCGATGTAATGTAGCCACCAATAATATCTTGGAATTTACAAATGTTTCTGAAATACTCACCTTTCACCTCTCTTCCCATACTTTTCTCCTTTCCTTTCCTTCTCTATTTCCCTTTTCTTCACTGAGAGAAACGTAAACATCTTGTGCCTAAGTGAAAGAAGGTGAACAGCACCAACATGTAACTGTGAATAACCAGATTGTCTTTGTTTTTCTCAGCAGTTCATTCCTTCCCACAAGAGAAGAAAAGGATATTCAATGCTTCACCAACTATTCTATATTTCCCTAGCTGGTCCAAGGCTCAGACCATGACAAGCTTACCGCTTATCTTTTTCAAACGAGAGTAACATCACGCAGGCACGAGTTACCCCATTCATCACCCCCACTACCATTTAAATGGAACACGGACAACAATGATTAAACTGAGATTGTGTTCCGTGTTCCAAAAGCCAACCATATCCACCAAATAAAGCCACATCCCCACACTCTTAAGCACAACTAGTTATCTCACGTGAATTTCCTAGCCAATCTAAAGACAAATTTTTAGACAAATATTATTTATACAGTGATTAAAATAGTGCTCTGTAGAGCTTGCTGACTTCCAGAAAAGTAGGTTGAATAAGCAATCAAAGTCAATAGCACATCAATTAAGCTTCCGTAGCAGAGAATTGATGCTGGTGAAGAAATATAGACAAAGTTTGGCTTTGAGTAGGAACTGGTATTGAAGTATTGCAATCAGCACACAATGTGATGAAACAACTTCAGCAATATTTAAAGTTGATTCTTTCTTGAAAATAGAGAGAAGTACACACATACACAAACACACAGAGACACATAGAGAGATGCACACAGATACACAAACACATGCACACACAGGGAGAGACTGTGTGTAGTGGGTTCAAGTACTGAGTACCAGTCCAAGATTCATCTACACTTAGCAATTAGGACTAAGTTAGGCAATTAGGACTAAGTTAGAGCACCAAGAATTTTGAAGATTCTAGGAATCTTAAGGGGCGTAGCAATGGTTTAATCAGTGCGGTGGCTCTAATAAGATACAAAGTAAATGCTTTTATGTTCAAGAAGGTCAAAGGACTAAATAACAGTAAAGATCATTAGTAATCGTTAATTGCTAGAGTAGAAATGGGAGAGATGATGAAGTAAAAGCAATCTTTAAAATAGAGTATGTAAAATAGAGGTAAATGGGAGATAAAAATATTTACCCTATTGGAGCATAGAAGGCCATGCAAAAATGAGTCTAGGATAGCTTTAGCATCAAGTGATTAATTGGCATACTGCAAAGCTTTGTTTTCTTTAAGGACAAACTATCTATCAATGGAAGTGTGACTGCAACTGCTGCCACTCACATACTTCAGATTGTAATTACATTAGGTAAACATGTCATTCCCGACAACATGGATCTGAGGACCTTTGCTTTTATCCACAATTAATGAGAAAAGATATAAACTTAGATCTATTACAGGCATAATATCATCAAATTTATCGAATTAGAGTTTGGCTAATTGAAACTAAGGCCATTCACGTCACCATATAATGTGAGAGGATTTTATATACTAATTCTTTTGGAACCTTTCATATCTAAACAATGTCCTAGCAATAGTTCCATAAATATTTGAAAGTTTGAAACTCATGCCATGCATGTCAATATCTCTTTAATGTAGTATTGACCTCCTAGTAAAAAATAAAAACAAAATAGAACTATATCATGTACTGAATCTTTAAACTTCAACACAAGAACATTCTCTTTCTTTCTCAGCCACGCTCTAACATTTTTTAGTTTCTAAATGTATTTGACAAGAATGGTACAAGTACCTCAACACAATGACTCTTCATCTACTTTTTTTTTGTTCCAATCTTCATTTTGCTCATAACTCCCTATCATCATTATGTAAAATCGAGATACATGGATCACGGTAAAGACGGGGTTTTTCAGCAGCAATTCAAAATAATAATAACAACAAAAAGAAACTTTTCTTTACTATTAAATTGCAATGGTCACATGCAACAGAATAAATGAGATAGTGACTCATTTTGAGAATCACCTCAGCTGCATTAGCACCCTGACAGTTGGAGACAGACATGTCCTTTGTCCCAAATAATCCATCAATCTCATCGTTGTCAAAGAGCTGTTCGGTATTATCAAGAGCTGCACCAAAAAGTTCATCATAGTTCTTGATATCCAAGTCAACTTCATCCATTTTGAAATTATCATAGAAAGCATCAAGCTCGCAAAATGCAGGTCCTTTTGTTCCAGGGAAGACCTACAAATATGTAACAAAAGATATTTTTAATGTTTTTATGAAACAGAGTAAAAGGTAAATGACTGTTTGATGCGGACATCCATTTACTATTTATTTTCTTCCATTTACTATTTATTTTCTTTTTGGACTATTAGTTATATTCTATTTGGATTATTATTTATATTTCTGTTATTGGGATTGTTTAGTGGGTTTGGCCCAAGCCCTTCTCTTTAGGGTTTGTGTTCTACTATTTATTTCTGTTTTGTTTCTCATTTGAGACAGTTGATGATGAATTAAATTGAAATATTTTTGGTGGCTTGCAGTCGTTTTCTCCCTCCCCTCTCTTCCCCTGGTTTCTTCTCCTCTTCTCCCTTCCCTCTGTTTCTCCTTCCCGTTCCTTCTTTATTTCTTACCCATCCTACATCAAATTTGGTATCAGAGCCAAATCATGGGTAATTTCTTTTCTTTAATCCAAAATTTATTCATATTTCTTTCCCAAAATCTGTTGGAACAGCACGAACTTAAAGAATATTTGGTACAGGCAGCAGTTTTTTTCTTCTTCTTCAATTTTCGGTCTTAGGTGAAAAAAAAAAAAAAAATCACTGTTCACGGGTACTGTTCACACCCGGAATTTCAGTTTTTTGTTAATAGATTTTTCAGCAGTTTCACCAAAAAAAAAAAAAAAAAAAATCGTTATTGTTCACGGGTACTGTTCCCACCCGAATTTTTTTTTTTTTTTTTTTTTTTTTTTCTTTTTCTACAGTTCCCAAAAAAAAAAAAAAAAA
>NC_036259.1:10606768-10608443 GCF_002742605.1 Olea europaea var. sylvestris | reverse complement strand
TTTTTATTTTTTGTTTATCGTTTTCTACAGTTCCCAAAAAAAAAAAGAAAAAAAAAGGGAAAAAAAAACAAGTGAAAAAAAAAAGAAAAAGGAAAAAAAAAGTGAAAAAAAAAGCGAAAAAAAAAGAAAAAAAAAAGAGAAGAAACGTCTTTTCTATTATTTACAAGTACATCTTTTATTCTGGTTGATCTGGCTTGACTACTTCGACGAACGAAAGGGAAGTTCTTTTTATTTATTGTTGGTTTATGTTACTGTTTCATTTTGAAATTGCATCAATTAAATTTTTGTGCTGCTACTGATCTATTTTTATCTAAACACACGTAATTGGATCCATTGACCTCGTTAAATCTCACTTTAACATGCTTATTTTACGTGATTAGGTTTTGACTAGTATTTCACCATTGCTTTATTATTTTACATATACCGGCAGTACTAGCTTGTTGTATATAATTTTAGTCCCAAAATTTAAATTTTAAAAAAAAAAAATTAGCTCAAATTTTCATTTTCCATTACTTGCACTTTTTGTTCGTTGATCTTTCTATTGCATGTCATTAAGTTGCTATTACAGTGCATGTAGTTACATATTGGTCATCTTGTCACTTCTAGCTCTAGTACCTTAAACATGAACCCCTCACAATTCGATGCACTCACCCGACAAATAGCGGCTATTCAAACTCAAATGACCGCTACTCTTGAAAAGAGTAAGGTCCTATCTGCTAGTTTGAAAATTTTTAAACACATCCCTCATTCGATTGATGTTGATAATTTTAAGGTGTCCCATAACAGACAACATTGTCGACAAGGTAATCAAAAATACTTTCGACCCGATCGTAAGGATAGGGATAGGAATAGGGATCAGATTCGTGAGCGAAAACGAGATAATTTTGAAATTCTTACTCAATGGAATGCCCTTAAACAAGGAAATCAATTAGTGACTGAGTATATCGCGCAATTTGAGGAATTTCGAACCAAATGTCATTTAATTGAGGATGAGAGCACGACTTTGAGTAGGTTTAGCCAAGGTCTGAGAGATGATCTTAAGCGCGAGCTTTTCCTTCGAGGTGTCACTACTCTTGATCACGCTTACTCTTTAGCTCGAGATTATGAGTTGATTATTAGTACTCCATATGAAAAGCGTGGTCATCGTCGCTCACCCATCTCATTAGCGTCGCCTCATCATAAGTCTATCATAAAACCGTTTCCGTCTAATGTTCCTCCTATTTGGAAAAATAATTGTTTCTTCCTATTTGGAAAAATAATTGTAAAGGTCGAGATGGTCCAAGATCTTCTTTTCCATGTAGAAAGCATATTAACAATCATCCTTCGGTGTCATTGGCTCCACTTCTTCCCGTTAAATCCCTTCTAGGACCTCCCCCGTCTGATATTCCTCCAATTTTGAAAAATAAGGGTAAAAATTTTGATAATCATCATTTGGCTTCATTGGCTCCACCTCCTCCCGTTAAGTCCCTTTTAGGACCTCCCCCTTCTAATGGTTCTCCAATTTTGAAAAATCAGGGTAGAATTTCTGAAACTCCAAGGTCTTCTTCTCACTTGTTGTGCGTCAACTGTAAGGTCTTTGGTCATATTTCTTCCAAATGTCCTAATCGAACCTTAGTCATGAAAGAACGTAATAGAGGAGCCGTTAGAAGATCTAGTCTATGAACCTAAACTTGAA
>NC_036259.1:10545373-10606366 GCF_002742605.1 Olea europaea var. sylvestris | reverse complement strand
TCTTTTGCCATGTCTGCTTCAATCCCACCTATCACAGCACACAAAAATAAAATTGATGTTATTTTGGATGAACAGCTTGTGTTGACCAATAATAGAGAGATTCAGTACTTTCTTGTTCGTTGGATGGATCAACTTGATTCTGACGGTACATGGATTCCCAAAGAGAGACTTCAGCAGTGTGAGCCAAATTTATTGGAGCTTTATAAGAGTCAGCAAAATTCTCACTCGCCTAAGTTATCTTGGTCAGCTCATGTTTTTGCGGGTAATTTGCAATTGGCATCGTCACCATTTGTGGAATTTCGATATTTGGTTCGTCAGAAAGATCGTCCCCCATGGCATGACTTGGAGCCTTTAGCATCAGATTCATTGCAACATTTTGATTTATCCACTCGACGGGGTCGAGTTTTTCTCCCACCCCGGGAGAGTTGATGCGGACATCCATTTACTATTTATTTTCTTCCATTTACTATTTATTTTCTTTTTGGACTATTAGTTATATTCTATTTGGATTATTATTTATATTTCTGTTATTGGGCTTGTTTAGTGGGTTTGGCCCAAGCCCTTCTCTTTAGGGTTTGTGTTCTACTATTTATTTCTGTTTTGTTTCTCATTTGAGACAGTTGATGATGAATTAAATTGAAATATTTTTGGTGGCTTGCAGTCGTTTTCTCCCTCCCCTCTCTTCCCCTGGTTTCTTCTCCTCTTCTCCCTTCCCTCTGTTTCTCCTTCCCGTTCCTTCTTCTTTATTTCTTACCCATCCTACATCACTGTTCATCATGATACCCTTTCTCTTATTAGTTTCTCCTCCTTTTGGAAACAAGAAAAGCCCTATCCATTTTGTTTTCAATCCAATAAATGATAAATTATGGGTTGAGGTACATACTTGGACATACGATCAAAGAATTCCAATTCGGTCACTTTGTCCTTTGTAGCACCTAGTTTTTCTTTCACAAATTACGACCCACATGTTCTATAAATGAGTGGTAATCTGGAGCTAGGATTCTTTCAGACATGGCAAACAAAATTGAAAATGTATTCAGAATTTGTCATTGGCAAAAGATCACAGGTATTGACAAATTAAGGAAGCAATCTTGATGCATTTCTAAATGCGTGTTCAATGGCCATTAGCTTTAAACAAGAAAGCTACTAACAGGTATAGAAACAATAAATGAGGGACAGGTACAAATACAATAATTTACTTTCAGTCATAAGAAGATGATTGTGACTAAAACAACTTGGAGTTGAAACGATTCTATTAAATATTATATCATGATATTTTTTATGTGAGACAAGCAGAGAATGTTGTACTTTCTCATGATCTGAATTCTAATCTAAATTTCTTCAGGCATAAAGTCTTCCAATCTACGTACAACAGGGCCAAAGAAGAAGATCATAAAATGTTCTAGTAGAAAAGAAAAACGAGTCCAACATTTTTCCAGAAGTCAAGATATCTTTTTCACTTTTTTCAGGAAAGGGAGTCACTCAACTAGGGTTTCATTATCCTTAAAGCACGTAAGTAGTCTGCTATGTACTAGAACTGCCATATTACAACAGGCCAAGCATAAATTGCATGGGCAGTTCATGATCACAAAAGGTCAAGCTTTACTGAGTAGGGCAGCAACCAACTAGATCATATGAGATGACATATTAGAGCCCTGCTGTTCTCCTATGTCTCAGGCATGTTCATCAGAGCACATCAAATTAATGAAAAGTTGGCCAGAGAAACAGAGAATAAGTCCTATAGCTTTTGAAAACAAAATGTTATGGAATAGTTTGCTACCATGGGCAAAGCAGGATTAGAAGATCCAGCTGTCTGCTCTGGTTTATGTAGATTGGGGTCAAACAAAGGCACTTGTGATCCCATCCAAACGGTTGATTTATTGGCATCCATATTATTTAAGCCACTAGCTTCCAATACAACAGATGCATCCTGAATATCATTCTTTTTTTGGGAGCCTTCGCAATCCATCAACCTATTATCAGTGATGCTCATTGAACCCATCCCCTGCTCACAAGTGGAATCTCCAACTGAAGGGGAATCTAACAGAAACGACCAGATTGCAGAAAGTTCTGCAGCTGAAGGGCAGCCAGAGTAACTATTAACCATTAGTCTCTTGTGTGCAGGACTTGTATCTGAGCCAGAATGCGCTGTCCAATCACAATTCTGACAAAGAGATACCCTCTCATCAATACATCTGACGTATGCCGGTTGGGTGTTGCATCTTTCACATACAAGTGTCCTTGAATGACGTCTTGAAAGGGCATTAGCAGAATGGACATTATGGTCACAAGACAAACATAAGCTAGCTGCATCAGACCTACAATATACAGTGGATCTTTGCTCCGCACAGAAATCACATACATAACCCATACTTCAACAAATTCTTATTCTCAATCAAACAACTCCCTTCAACACTGCATTCTGTGAACGTTCAGCCAAACAATTGAATAAAACTGACAAAAGGCAGACTTTTAGAAGATAATAAACATGTTGTTTTTACAGGGATACAATTGAAGTCGAAGAACATCCCAGCACTTTCTTCATTGTCTGGTGAACGAGTCTACATTAATAGGTGAAAACGAAAATCATGACAAATGGAAATAATAAAATAAGAGCATCAATGAAGAAAAGTATTTTAAAAAACAACAGAAATTTAACTATCTGATACCTGCACAGGATAGAAAAGGGTACTGGGGCTAGGCTAGTAATGAAATCTACCTTTGCAAAACAGTGGAAGAAAGGGATTTTGCAAGCCAAAAATATGATTAACTAAAATTCCCACTCTGCCAGAACAAATTCTCTGATGATACGTATCACAATTTAAAATGTTATATTATAATAATATTAATACTAAATGATAAAGGACCTATTCAGAATAAAAAGGGGGAACGTATTCCAACATGTTAGGAATCAATAATCAAGAATTCGAACGAAAAGTGAGAACTGAAAAATCCAACTTAAAGTAAAACGAAAACTCCAAGGCACCCAAAGTTAGATTCCCCTACAATTTTTCTCAAAGAGCTTAAAGATAATAAGCAACCCACAAAGAAAAGCAAGTCCATTCCCAAAATGGTCTGAATTTACCTAATTCAGCAGGGAAGGCAGCCAAAACACTAAGTAGTACACCAGGAAAGCAAAGTTGGGAAGTTCTTTTCAGCAATCTTCATAGAACCCTAAAAACAGAGAAGATCTGACCTTTCCAGAAGTGCGGGATAAGTGCTGTGTGGCTTCTTGTTCCGTTGAACTGTGAATTCTGACAACATTTAAAAATAAAATAATGATAAAGGACATGAAAAGTGCAAGAGAGAGAGAGAATCGGGATTTTAACGTGGGACCTGTCCTTTCATGACATGGAAAAGTTAAGCCCCTCTGTGGACCCCCACCAAAATATCTTTAGTCGCTGTATGTATAGAATTTTAGGAGATTTCAAAAAAAATTATGAAATTCGTGATTAAAAAATTGTGGATCTTATCAAATATATTGTTAAAATTAAATGTTAATTTTAATTTAGATTAAAATCCAAATTTTAATTTTAATTTCTTTCAAATAGGATTTTTCTTCTTTTTAACTTTTTGGGTCAAATTATTTAGACAAATAAATCGAGTGATACTATTCATTGTTTTGTTATTGATGGCTATATTTACGACGGACCTCTTGATATATCGTTCACCCATCACTTAAACTGATAATTATGAATAACATTCTTAGAATAATCATTATGAATAACATTATTCGGCGATATGTTTTACACTTAGCTCCATTTGATATCGTTAAAAATTAAAATTAAAATCAACAATTAATTTTAACAACACATTTTACAAGATTTATAACTTTTCAATCCCACATTTCATTAATTTTTATCAAAATCTTTTCATGATTTTAATCTCTACCAAAAAGAAGCTTAATATAGGTAAAAAGGAAGGCAGAAGGGGTAAGAATAAAAAGAAAGAAAACATATTTGAAATTGAAAATTTTGTATTGTCTAGTAATCGAATACAAAGAGTTTTATTCACTCATATTTTAGGGTTTGAGTTTGAGAACTTTAGGCTTTGAAATAGTGACATTTTGTTAGGGTCTAGATAAGCTCTATGTTCATGTCTTTGAGGTTGGATGGCACTACGCAATACGATACACGAATTCTTAATAAATTCGTATTCCAAAGAGTCCACAAAAAAAAAAAAAAAAAAAAAAAAACAAGATTTTGAATATAAGAAAAGTGGAAGGACCAGGGCCCTTCTTAAATTGGTGGATTTTACGGGCTCAAGGAATCAGCTAATTGGTTGGGGGCCCAAGACACAATAAATTCTTATAGCTCATGCTCTATTAGCACGAGGGAAGTGCTGGACGGAAGGGCCATGTTGGCCCTGTCCAAAAAGATTTATTCATTAGCATGATCTATCTATATTCAACTCTTTCCTAGCTGGACATTTTCATTATTATTTGGGAAGTTCGTTAAGTTCTCAATATGAACTCTTAAGGTATAACTTATAAGTCATTATAAAAGCTTTGTGCATCATCAAAAGTTAACAAATTTGACCTTTAAGATCAACAATTCGATAATCCATCCTGACCACCCATAAGACCATAACCATATGTAAGCATAAAAGACTATTTTAACCCTCAGAGTCATATTTTTCCTTTCTTTAAATCGCATTTTTGTTTAATATTAAGAGTTTGTTTGGTATAGCTATTAGTCAAATTAAAATCAATTTTTTGACCATTATTTCACTATTTCAGTCGTCATTTTTGAATTATTCTCTCACAGGTAAGACCCACTTTATCTTTAACGGTCAAAAAATCAATTATCAAAATTTCTACCAAACAAGCACTAAAGTCACTAATTCGATTTCGAACACTCACATTGATTTGTGTGCTAATTTAAATCATCCAATTGATCTTTTAAAATTAATTTAATTTATCATCTTTACGTTGAATTAAATTTCATGGTATTAGCATAGCGAATGCACGAGTATTTGTACTTAAAATCTTGTCTCGTCTACGGTCCACACAGGTCGTAGGTGAAAATATGCATTAGGCGCTATATCAATAGAGACGAGCTCGGATAAAAAAAATATTAATTTTTTTTTTTATAATAACTTTATTTTAAAAGCATGAGTTTATTTTTTAAAATATAATTTATTTCATTAGTTGGCTTTCTAAATTATATTGAATTTAGTATTGTAATTCTATTTGCTATTGACCATGTAACTGAAGATGGACTCTAATATTATGGACACTACGAAGCCTTTTGTGATGGAATAATTTTATGGAAAAATACATGGATACAAAAGTTTCTCTTTCAAAAATAAAAATTTTAAAAACCGAATGGTCACGTTTGTGATTGCTTGATAACATGTCAAGTTCACAATAACGAGTCAATGTCACAATTACACACAATTATGGTCAAGTGATAAGTTACAAGAAATCACACTCAACACAAATTGTGAGTCACAGTTACAAATTTAGTCTTAATCACATAATTTTTTAGGTCACATATTATTTATTAATCACAAATTATCCATTTTGTAGTCACATGTTATCTATTAGTCACAAATTACTCATTTTATTATTTACAATCATCCAAATAATAGATCACAAATGCTTTTCATCTTCCACCACCCCTAACACCACCATAGGTCACGCCATCTCACCACCACAAACAACACACAACCATACCACCAACCACCACCACATGCACCCCACGCCTACCCACTACACCAGCACCACCACACAAATCCACAGTACACACAAATCACCACGACGTATCACACACCACCTCACCACTACAGATTCACACCCTTCTTTGCTTTCACACACTCAAATCCACAATCACCATGAAAGCAAGCGAAAACGAGCGTTGCTCTCACCATGGTCCAATGCTACACAAACGTACTATCCCAACGCTAGAGAGAGTTAACTCAATGAGTTGGGACAAGATGAACCAATGATTCCAAGTCAATTGTTTTGTCAAGATGATTGTAGACATAGCACAAGCATGTGAGGGGATGAAGAAAGAAGGTCATAATTTGAAAATTATTGAACTTGTAGAATTCTTTCAAAAATCTGGTCATAAATTAATATTATATTTTTTAATTTGATAAATATAGGAATTTAAATAAGAGAATAATGTAATTATAATCACTTCTTAAAAAAATGGCAATCAGTTATCTTCCTCCTCAACGTTCTCACAAATTCTAATACAGAAAATAGAATTTTAGACTTCAATGACATGATCATACAAAAATAGATGAAAAAATTGACTACAAATTCCCAACTTGATTTTTCCAGAATAATTATTTTCTATGTATCCATAGGTTCTCCAGAATCCACAATTTTAGCATCATTTTATATTTCTTAGTGAAGCACAAAATTGAACAATCGTTTGTAAACAATTATTCAGTTTATAGGTTGATAACCGCAATATTTTCCAGTAATTTTGTTGTACAAAAATTTTGTAATTATGACCTAACACCTTTGTGATTGTAACTTCTAAGTTGTGTGATTGTGACTCCCAGTCACGAAATAGTGAAATCTAGAGCTTCAAGTATGTATATACAATTTAAGTATATGATTTAAGACACGCGTCTTTGGAAAATTATCATTTTATGAGACGATAATAATTATGTTGTTTTGCTGCGACCTATGAGTTGTGATTCTAACACAAAACATTTGCGATGCGTTATGTTATGTTATTAATGACATATTATATTGTGTCATTTTGACCTAGAAGATTATATCAGAGTCATTCATAAAATATATAATATTATTTCAGGGCTTCAGGGCATCAATGTGTCCTCAAATACATTTCTTTGAAAATTGTATTTCTGCTACAATGTGACATGATTTAAAAGATGAATGCTTCATTTAAAACGTGTCAATAATCTAATTTACACTCTCCGGATTTTGAAATCCATAAAAATGATAATTAACATTCAAATTCGAGATTACTTACTAAACAAATATTTTGATATTATAATTTTAAAAATATAAACTATATTTTATATAAAATTAACACACAATTTTTGAAGAAAATTCTTAGCAATTTAATTAATGATAATTAAATCTGTTTAATTTTCAAGTACGTTTAATTACAAGTATGGAATTTATATGGAAAGAAATAAATTCTTGGTAATTCAATTGCCTTAAACTTATTTGTGTAAAAATTGTCAATTAAAAGTATTTTATTTATTTAATTTTCAATTTAGAAAATATTATATTTATCCAATTTTTATTGATGAGTAGATGAGAGAGAGTAGGTAGATAAAAGAGAGAAAGAGAAAGTGAATTCCTTGGAAAATAAAATCATAATCTCCTTAGAGAAAATATTTTCCTTGATTTTGAAAAAAATATAGTCACGTGACCAAAAGTAAGAAAATGTTTTCTATGAAAAATGTCAATCAAACAGCACAAAAGTAAAAAATTGGATGGAAAAACACATTTTTATATAAATATTGACAACCAAACACACTCTTAGATGTTAACGCAATCCATACCGATTGTCTGTTTAATCTGATTAGACATTCTTAGTTTATTTACTATTTTGTTATACTTTTATAAAGCATAAAAAATCCTCCTTCGAAGAACAAATAGATTCCTTGTATGGCTATGTCAAGCAAGATAAAAAGTGAGGTTTTAGGCAACTCGTAGGTTTCGAGATGGGGTAACCAGTTTGTTTTATTAATAATTTTATATACTTGTTATAATTATAAAACATTATATTCATTTTCTTTTCAATCATAGATTAGCATTTAAAATTTTTTAACAGAACAATGGTGTCAACCGTTTACTTAGCGTTTTAAGTATAAAAAATTAAAAGTTAGGGACGTAACCATCAAAGAAAAAATGTTGAGAACCCATTTTAATACGTTGAAAATCTCCACTACAACGTTCCGAGCATATAAATCGATGATTGGGACAACTCGACCCGTTAACTTCCTATGTGATAGATTGCCATGTCATATTTTCTGTCCACTATACTGAACAAATCGTTAATTGAGAAATCATGGTTGAACAAAATTAAAAACAAGAAAAAGTATGGACATAATGAATTGACTGCATCTGATTGGATGTTTTTTCTATTTTCTAATTGTCCATTCATGCTTCAACACGTGTCCCTTCTATTTTTTACCTTGTTTTTAAAGCATCTCTCATTAATTTTGCTTATGTTAACTGACTCGGTGCTATAACCGACAAAACAAAAAACTTGAGGAAAGAATAGGAAACGAAAAAAAATGAAAAATAAAATAAAATTGGAACTAACTAAAATAAAACTTCTCCGGAAGGTGAGTGACTCATAATGTATGTATTTTATCCACTCTAAATAAAAAATTTGAACTCTGTCAATGAACACAGATTGCCTTAAAATATATACACGATTGAACAAAGCAATTTTCCACCTGCAAATGAGAGAAAAAGAGATCTACATAACTTTCATTGCCCAGTTATTTTCTTTTCAGTCCATCAGAGCATCCTCCTCTGCAGTTCCTATAGGAACAATCCTAGGCAAAATTTTCTTGTGGATATGTTTCTTTAAGAACCTGGGGCAAGTTCAGAACGATCTCAGCATATGCTGTCGGGGAAAATAAGGTATATTAGTGTCTACATCGGTAATCAGTAACAGGAATGCACAATCTGACTGACCTTCAGGTAAACTCATTGATCGTAATGCATCCTCTGCATATGACAAACGAGTTGGAATAGGTTGAGTTTCTTCCTTCGTGTTCATTGTTACAGCATGCATCGGCCATGCAAGGACACTGACCCCGGTTGGAAGTACGGACCTAAGATCCTCCGCGTATTTAAGACTCAATGTAACCTTGCTGCAAGTGGAAAAACAAAAGCACGCTTGAAACTTGTGGCATCTAGAAAGAAACCTAGATAGAATTTAAATCAGAAGTTTATAGAAATTAAACAGATAATTTTTGTGAATCCATGCATAAAAGGATCCACACATACATTGCTGCTACCAATACGGTTAAAAAACATTAATGCAATAAATATGTAGAATGGTAAGGTTGCATGAAAATACCATAACTAGAGAGGGAGAGGCATCAAATCATCTAAACTAATTACCAAATCATAGCCAGTTATATCCAGAGCCTTGTAAAAAGTAATTACTACAAGTCGGATGTGCCACTGCGAAAGATAAAGAAAGATGCTTATTGGAGTTGTAAAATAACTACCATAATCATGTAAAAGGTCGATACAAGATTAGATTGTCCACTTAGCTTCAGTATTTGACATAGTACAGCATGCAACATAACAGCACCTTCCATAAAAACAAGATCACATCTTATTGCCTACAACCGGCGCTCAAGGATTACTTACTTAATTTTCCAATATTAAACAGAAAATTAATTACAATTTATACAAGTGGCACATATATGGCCGAACAATACAAGAAATCAATTAAGACAAATAATTACCAAACCATAATAAATAGAACATAGACTAAATGAACGTATACTGATATGGGGATCCATATTGTTTGCTTTTTAAGTTTGGTGCTTCAACAAAATGAAATCTTTAGCAACCACATAATGCTACATTGATATTGGTTTACCTTTCATTATGTTCTTGCCCTTGTTAATCGGAGCTCCCATACTTCTAAGATATGCCTAACCACCGTCATTTAGTATAACCTCAACATTTATTTTGTGCATGTTTGGCAAAGCTTATAATTTCTTATAAGCTGGTCAAGCTTAGCCAAGCAAGCACTTCGAAAACAGTGTATCTAACATGAACATGGTAGCGTGAAAGACGGGAGCAAATTTATCTAAAATCAGAATCATCTCCACTAAGGAAATGTAACTATCTTTCTTATTCTCAAGTATAATATACGAAGCATCAATACATTCTTAGGAAAAATGTCTTTTAACTACCAAACTCGGTACCTAAAGCACGGTTGGTCTAGGTTGTTGTTCAATAGAACTTATACTTGATAGGCATCTTACAATCAAATAAAATCCCTGTAACACTTTTCCAATTGTCCAACTCACTAGTGTACTACATATAACATCCTCCTCTTGTCCTCGTTATGATCATAGCAGTGAAATACCTAAACCAATAACTTTTTAGGTCACTGCGATCCTCTACAGAAACTCCACACTCATCCTTATTCCAAAGAAGATTTATAAAGAAAATTCAAGTGAAGAAGGCTGCTGAAGCTCAATTTCACTCTGGATTTGTGTTCCAAATGTTCTCTACACTTAATTTCAAAAGTTTTGTAATATATTCCCCAAACCTTTGGATATTCTTCTCTTCTATGAGTTAATTGCCTTCATCATCTTGATCAATAGATGATTGTGATGACGACATCGGACGACGTTTACTTATTTTATTTAAGCTTTATTTATTTTCTTGGATTATTATTTAAATTTGGACTTGTATGAGCTCGGGCCCAAGTTCGTTAGGGTTGCTTTACTATTTAAACCTATTTTGCATTGTAATTTTCAGTTGATAATGAATGAATAATTATTTTAGTGGCTTATGGCGCATCTCTCCCCTTCTTCTATTGCATTCTTCTTCTATCCTCTCCCTTAATTCTCCATTCTTTCTGAATCTTTGTTCTGTTTCTATTAATCATCCTATTGGTGCTGTATCAAATTTGGTATCAAAGCCGAACCATGGGTAATTTCTTTTCTTTAATCCAAAATTTATTCATATTTCCTTCCCAAAATCTATTGGAACAGCACGAATTAAAAGAATTTTTGGTAAAGGCAGCAGTTTTTTCTTTTTCTTCAATTTTTAGTCTTAGTTGGGAAAAAAAAGGTACTATTCATCGCGAGTACTGTTCACACAGAATTTCAGTTTAGTATTTTGGTCAGTTTAGTATTTTGCTGCTGCTCATAAAAAAAAAATAAAAATTGTGGTGTTGTTTCACAAATCCCAAACCCTAGCATTCAAGCCCATTTAGCCCAACTAACACAGCCTACTCTTTACGACCCAGGCCCACTCTCCAAACACTAACCCCAGCTGGCCCATCTCTATAACAGGATCCAAACCCTTCCCATCTGGTTCAGTTCCAAATATCCAACCAAGCCCGATTATAACCAATCCATTAACATCAAACACCCCACAGTTTCACCCGATTCCTCTCTCACAACCACTCTCTTGCTGCCATCGCCTTTAATCACCATCACGGTACCACTTCATTATCTATTGTGCTCAGGCATCCAAAGCACTACCGCTTCATCGCCATAGGCCACCACCACCAACCCAAGATCATACACTTCCACCACAGTTACCACACTCATATATTTCCTCGTCCATCTCAACAATCTAAAAGTCACAGTCATCACACTCAATTTTACGTTCACACCAGAGCTAGCACAAGTTACAGTCAACAGAGGTTAAAACCATTGGACACGAAGGGAAGAATAGAAGCATAATTGGGGCTTATAAGTCGGCAATTCAGATCAAGCGGCATACAAATAATCAAAACTAAACAACAGGGAGTCCATGATCTCTATTTAGTATTGGTTTATACTACTGCTTCATTTTTAAAATTGCATCAATTAAAATCTTGTGCTGCTATTATTGTGATAATTTTAGCATTAAACCTCACTTGATCAAAACCATTAATCGAATTGACACCAGTGACTGAATTGACTTCCATTGTTCCCTACTTAAATTGATTGGAGAATTTGACTAGTGTTGACCCTTGCTTTGCCATTTTACATGTACTAGCAGTATTAGCTTGTTTTGGATTTAATTAATCCCAATATTTAAAATTAAATTAAAAAAAAATGGCACAAGTTATTTTCCATTGCTTGCACGTATTGTTCACTGATCTCATCATAACACGTCATTTAGCTGGTATTACATTGCATATAATTGCATAGTGGTCGTCTTGTCATCTCTATTTCCAATACATTGATCATGGATCCATCACAATTTGATGCACTCACTAGACAATTAGCGCAACTTGTCACTAGCCTATCGACTGTCCAATTAGATATAACTGATACTCGTGAGGAAAAAAAGAAACCCAACTGCTAATTTGAGCAATTTTAAGCGAACCCCTCGTTTAACTGACACTAATTCTAAAGCGCTCATAATAGACAATATCATCATGGACAAAGTGATCAAAAATATTTTCGACGCGATCGTAGGAATAGGGATCAGATTCGTAAGCGAGAACGAGATAATTTTGAAATTCTTACTCAATGGAATGCCCTTAAACAAGGAAATCAATCAATGACTGAGTATATCGCGCAATTTGAGGAATTTCGAACCAAATGTCATTTAATTGAGGATGGAAGTATGACTTTGAGTAGGTTTAGCCAAGGTCTGAGAGATGATCTTAAGCGCGAGCTTTTCCTTCGAGGTGTCACTACTCTTGATCACGCTTACTTTTTAGCTCGAAATTATGAGTTGATTATTAGTACTCCATATGAAAAGCGTGGTCATCGTCGTTCACCCATCTCATTAGCGTCGCCTCATCATAAGTCTATCATAAAACCTTCTCCGTCTAATGTTCCTCCTATTTGGAAAAATAATTGTAAAGGTCGTGATAGTCCAAAATCTTCTTCTTCATGTAGAAAGCGTAATGGCATTCATCTTTCAATTTCATTGGCTCCACTTCCTCCTGTTAAGTCCCTTCTAGGACCTCCCCCATCTAATGTGGCTCCACTTCCTCCTGTTAAGTCTCTTCTAGGACCTCCCCCGTCTAATGTTCCTCCAATTTTGGAAAATAAGGGTATAATTTGTGAAACTCCAAAAACTTCTCACTTGCTATGCATCATTTGTAAGGATTTTGGCCACATCTCTTCCAAATGTCCTAACCGAACCTTAGTCATAGAAGAACGAAAGAATGCAATAGAAGAGTCGTTAGAAGATCTAGCATATGGCCCTAAACTTGAAGATTTTGATGATTATAGTGAGAACACTTCCTTAAGTGGAATCCCGACCCTTCCCGAGACTTTAGAAACTATACCCCTTATTTTCGACAACTCTCGATCACATGTTATATGTCATACCCTTACCCAACTCAAAGAGTTTGATGATTTCACTAGTCACCCTTGGAGAATCCAGTCGCTTGTTCTTAGTACTAAATCGAAATTCTTCACTACTGACCGACCTCAAACTGATGGACAAAACGAAATTGCTAACCGAAGTCTTGGCAATTTATTATAGTCTCTAGTCCAGAAAAATCTTGAGAATTGGGACTCGATCCCCCCAATTGTTCACATCGCATATAACAATTCTATGAATCGGTCTCTAGGTCTAAATCCATTGGAAGTTGTTCATAGTTATAAGTCTAGGCGACCGTTAGATCTCATTCCGATGTCCTCGCATGCTAGTGTGTTGTTGTCAGCTGAAGCATTTGTATATCATCTTCATGACTTGCATATTGAGATCAATAAACAACATGGCGCAAGTAATGCATTATATAAACTTCAAGCTGATTCGCATAAACGATATTTTGAATTTAATATTGGGGATTATATCATATTGCAAGCTTGTAATGCTGGTCCTTTAAAAATTTTAAAGCATGTTGGTTCAAATGCACATGTCATTGCCCTTTCATCACATTTTAGCCACCACTCTGCTTTAAATATTGAGGACTTCATTACTTACAAATACCATATTACTTCCTTTGATGATCCATTTCTACCTAACTTTGTGGACCCCCAATTTGACTATATTGATATTTCTACTTTAATACCATCTATCACAGCAAACAAAGATAAAATTGATGTTATTTTAGATAAACATGTTGTATTGACCAATGATGGCAAAATTCAGTACTTCCTTATTTGTTGGGTAGATCGATGTACTTCTTATGCTCCTCATTATGTACAATCATGTGAAAATGTTGAAGATGAGGTGCATGAGTATTGGTTATTTGAAGTCCAGTATCAGCACTTGGTTAGAAGGAAAGATCAACCCCCTTGGTCAGATCATATTCTTGGGAATAAGCTACAGTTTTCAATACTATCAATTATGGAATTTCATTACTTGGTTCGTCAGAAAGATCGTCCCCCGTGGCTTGACTTGAAGTATTTGGAGTATCAGATTGACTGCAACCTATACTATCTATCAACTCGACAGGGTCGAGTTTTTCTTCCACCCCGGGAGAGTTGATGAGGACATCGAATGACGTTTACTTATTTTATTTAAGCTTTATTTATTTTCTTGGACTATTATTTAAATTTGGACTTGTATGGGCTCGGGCCCAAACTCGTTAGGGTTGCTTTACTATTTAAACCTATTTTGTATTGTAATTTTCAGTTGATGATGAATGAATAATTATTTTGGTGGCTTATGGCGCATCTCTCCCCTTCTTCTGTTGAATTCTTCTTCTATCCCCTCCCTTAATTCCCAATTCTTTCTGAATCTTTCTTTTGTTTCTATTAATCATCCTAATGGTGCTGCATCGGATTGTTAAGTGAATATGTGAATCTAAGATGTTATCGTTCAATTTAGACCTAGTAGAAATCACCTTAGGTACTAATTACAAGAAAGAGATAAACTTCTAGGCGTTAAGTGACCCATTTGGTAAGTCTCGTTAATTTAATGCAATTGATTGGTTTATTAATTTATATAGATATATTATAAACTAACGCAATCAATTAGGGTTAATTTCATGATCAAGAGAGGTAATTAACTACATTAGGAGAATTGGGTTAATAAATTGAAAACGGGTCGGACATTAAGCCTATGTTTGGACTCCATTATCTCAAAAACTCAGATTTTTAAATTCATTTTCAACCATTCATTCTCCTGTAAAATAATATTACAGGTCAATTGAAATTTTTCCTTTTTTTAATCACGCATACTCCAAAAAATATTACTCTAAAATATATTTTTCCAAAATTACATTTTAATGGAGCCCAAACAAGGGATAAATTAAAAATTGCAAAGTTAAAAGACACAAATCAAGAATTCTTTTTATTGCTTAGACTCATATTCCCAAAAAAGTGGAACTAGATCACAGATAAATGAAAATTTTATTGATAATGTTATTATTTTAAGATCTAACCGGTTGGATGCCAAATCAGAATTCCTAACACTTTAATCGATTTTCCTTAAACTTCATTTTTTACTTGTTAAAATACTTTTTTTACACTACAGTTTAGATTCTTAATAAAAAAACTGATGAACTTGTGTGTTCGACTTTTGAATTGAGCTAGTTTTAGTTTACTCAATTGTCAAAATAACAATCCCTGTTGGATTCGACACTCCTCATCACTCTATTACTTGTTCATGATACCATATACTTTTGGGATCACATAATCGCACACGAAACAACATTCCATCTACGTGCCTTAGTTCTAAATAACCTAAAATGTTTATATTTCAAAGGTCTTCAAAGTTCTACTTACGATTTATTCCCTTTTAGTTTCGTTAACTAAAACTACATGATTGGCGAATAACATATTTTAGAAGGATCTCACATACATCACACAGCCTAGCATAAATAGAGGAAAAAATAAGGCTCAAGGTAAAACCTTGACACACAAGCCTATAGAAGTTGAACATTCTCTCCTATTACTACCTAAACAAAATTTACCCTTTGTGATTACTCCATACATAATGACAAGTTAAGGAGCCGTTCGGTACCCATTTTTTTCAAAATGTATTTTTCTCTCTTCTTTTCAACCACATTCTTTATTAAAATAATATTACACGTAAATCAAAAATATTTCCTTATTTTTTAACCACACATTTCCCATCAATTTACTATTCAAAAATGCATTTTTACATAAAAATGGTTCACAAACACCCCCTAAATAAAATTTCATTCTCTGAGGCGCCCAACCAAATCTTATCCATCAGCATCATATCGGAGACTTTTCTAGACCAAATAAAAACTATATATAGATATTTTTTATTTCTTCTTTCTAATTTCAATTTAAGAATCTGTAAAATAGATAAATGCTTCTATTAATAAGATATTTAGCATCTATTTGGACTCCATTTTAATTTTAATGCATTTCTCTCTCTTCTCTATTTAATTATACATTCTCTAATAAAATAATATTACACATAAACCTAACATTTTTTCTTTTTTAACCATACATTCTCAAAAAATAAATCACTATTCCAAAATATATTTTCTCCAAAACCACATTAAAATAGAGCTCAAACAGTGACTTACTTTGACACACATTTAAATTGGTTTCTAATACCTTTAAACTATATCTTTATTTATTCCAAGGATAAGAAACCTAGTCGAAGACTACAAGGATTAAACATAAGTTTCATGGAAAATATGATTTCAAAAAAGTTTGATTCATTTCATGTTTATTTAGGTTGGATTAAATTCATTTTCATATTTTCAGAAGATTGTACTTTATTAAACTCCCCTTGACATGGGATATCTTGCTCTATAAAAGGAACCAAGGATCCTTAGGTTACAATATTGATTATATTTCATCCTCCTAAATTCTTTTTCTCCATTCTCTAATTTTTTTCTCCTCTACATTTCTTTATCTTCTTTCACTCTTGCGCTCCTCTCAAACTCTTCTTTGTCAAGTTCCGCATCAATTTGGTATCACATGTTCCTCTAACTAAATGATTCTCGAAAAGTACTACGCAGTCTACTTTTCATTCACGACTTCATCGATGACTCCTATGATTAAATCTGTATTTAAGAAAAAATAGGATTTAATAGAGTTTGATTAAATTTATATTCTTTCCTGGAAACATTGGTTTTAATATTTTGATTACATGTTTCAAATGAGATTCTTGCTCCAAAGGGATTTGGGATTTCAATTTTGCTCTCTATAAACCAAAATAACATACGATTGCGTTAGATCATCACACACTACGTTCAAAATAAAATAAAGGGCATAATTAGCAAAAAGATGCCAATTCCAGGGCATAATTAGCAAAAGATGTCAATTTGTGGGTTGCTTTGTTCCCAATCTGGGAAACAAAACGGCAAGAGCCACAACTAATCAAGAAAGGCTTACATTATCAGACGGGAGTAAACCATGAGGAGCTAAATTTTTCTTCTCTTCTCTAATGCTCTCGTTCTATCCATTCCTCTACATTCTCTCTTATTCTTCTCAAATTCTGTTCTTTCTCTCCTCTCTTTCCTTGTTAAGTTCTGCATCACACCTCTATCTCAAATTCAGAGCATGATTTATGAACTTAATACCTCTATAATTTATACAAACTTTAAATATTTTGTGCTTATGATTAGGAAAACATTATTCGTATACTATTAAGATCTAATCGAACAATTTTCTCAACCATAGAACACCCATCTCAGCCAGAAGTTTCAATACTTAAATGGGAATTTCATATAGACTAATTGTTTTTCTCATCTTCATCCTTTTCATGGCTTCCCTCAATTCTGAGACCCATACTATCTGTACAGTAAAAATCTCTATCCTCAATACCATTAAATAATTCGACGACATAATCATGTATCTATGTGATATTGCTATTAGACGAAACACTTTATTTTCCTCTTTATTACTTCTTTTTCGATTTCTTAATTTCCACGTATAGCGCCAAGAATTACCTTACACTCCTTGCGTGATGAGACATCTACCTTCCAAATATGGATGAAATCTATTTCGAGAAATTTTGTCCATTTTTAGAAGTTATTGAATCACTTTTCTTGAAGGAAAAAAAATGTTTCTCTTCCCCTATCTTTTCAAGCAAAAGAAAATTATCTACTCCCCGATAACTCACTTGTATTATATTTTGGTTGTTTGATCAATTAAAAATCCATTTTGCCATGCTGAACACCGAGTATCAGATGATGCACATACGCGTGACAACATCAATATTGGGCCAATGTGGCACTGGCACCTAGAGTCAAAAGATATATCCGTGTTTTCTCAAAATGAACACAATAATTCATTCAGTATTCACCCTCCAGTCACACTGGCTATCGCTAATTCGAAAGGTTTTGTTTGAAAACCCAAACCAGAAAGGTTTCTTAAGCTATAAATAACAAGCAAGCCTGAATAGTAGTTCAACCTTTTCAATTTGTCCATGTGCTGTGCCTCGATAAACATGTGAAAAGTAAGAGTCACGTAACTTCAAACAAGACAACTGTTTTATAAAGACCAAGCTTGAAGGTGAGAAAAGGAAAAAGCAAAACTATGAAAACAGTTATGTTGTTAAAAATTCACCGAGATGGACTAGGAAAAAATATATACACGAGAAGGGTTACACCTACCAATCAAAATCATCAAGGAAAAATTCAACCATATGATATGGAAGACTGTGATAAAGTTCTCCAATTTGATTTCCATACAGTTCCTTTATAAGACGGACCTGGAGAAAAACAAGACAAGCAGTTCAGAAGATATGTTAAAAGAAATCAGAATATTCATGTCAAGAAGATACTATAAAAATGAAACTACAATTAAAGGAAAAAAACGGATTTCATTCTGTGGAAACTTCAAAGAAAATGAAGTTTGATAATCTTGATGCAATATAAAGAAATACTGAAATAGAATATGTTCTCTTACATCATGCATAATTCTATTTAAAAATTCATTAGATTTCTGCTAACAGCAGCTGCAGAAAGCTGCAGGCAACTTGAGACCTGAAGGCAGATTGCTGAAATCATAGCCACAGTGAAAGGCAGCCTAGACATGGTGCAGCACAATGTGCATCCACACTGAATAATCTACCTAAATCCCCATAAAGTAGGGATATCAGTTCCAAGAGTTCAAGAACATTCTATAGAAGCCTGCATGTAATACCCCAAAAATCCTTTATAGTCATTAATCATGAAATTAGGACCTTAGTATAAGAGGATGATAGAGGACCAAATTGCAAATCAGCCAATAGTTGAGGGACTACAAGAGCAATTTCCTAAATTGAGGCCCATCCCAAAATTCCGAAATTCCTTTATATATATATATTGGAAATTAGATGGAATTAAGTAAAGTTTTTTATATGTGAAAGACAAATTAGGAAAATTATAATTACGTGGGTGGGTCTATGTATGTATAATTGTATATAATTATGGTCGATTGATTTCAAATATAGCATTACTACAATTATGTACGTCTATATATGTATAATTATGATATATTTATTTAAATTATTTGTTACTGTAATTACGTATGTCTATTTATATTTATGTATCAATATATTTAATTATGATCGATTCATTTCAAATATAGTATTACTACAATTACGTAAATCTATTTATATATAATTATATCTAATTAAGATTGAATTATCATGTTACTACAATTAGGTGCATCTATGTATGTATAATTAAAATATAATTTTTTTCGACTAATTTCAAATATAGTATAACTACAATTACGTACGTCTATTTATGTGTAATTATATATAATTACGATTGATTGGTTTACTATAATTATAGATAACTATGGTTGATTGATTTCAATTATAGTATTAATATAATTATGTACATCTATATATGCATAATTATATATAATTAAGATCGATTGATTTACCATAATCACGTGCGTTTATTTATGTATAATCATATATGATTATGGTTATTGATTTCAAATATAGTATTACTACAATTATGCACGACTATATATGTATATTTATATATAATTATGATTGTTTAATTTAAATTATACCATAATTACTTGAGTCTATTCATGTATAATTATATATGATTTAAGTTGCTTGATTTCAAATGTATAATTATATATAATTATGATCGATTAATTTAAATTATATGATTACCATAATAATTAAGTATATATATCTGTGCGTGCGTATAACTATGATTGTCGCACTACACACGAAGTTCGTAAACGATTGTTTGAGGTCAAGTTCTTCCCTAGGTGTTTTATCAAATTCCCTTAAGATTTATGAGGTAAGTGTATTCATATGTTGTATGTTAAATTGTTTTTCATACTTCAGAAGAAGGAATTCGATTTATGAATATGATATAGGTCTTATATGTTTAAGTTCAATGGACCGGCATTCTATAGTGCTATGCATGGAAATTATAGCAACGAAGTTGGGTTCTTAACTCTCTCGTCTCCCTATGTATGTCATGATTATGTATGGGGATTATGGCCACCTAAGTTTGGTTTCTAATCCCTATGTCTCCTTATGTACATTAAGAATTCCAAAATTTTAAATATAAATTACAATTTATGTGGCTTACTTATTGAGATTTCATCTCATTATTTATGATTTTCCCCCTTTTAGGTATTTGAGGTTAAGGCATTGGAGTTTGGAATAAAGAGGAGATAATTTAGGAATTTTTAACAATAAATTTCATGACTAAGAATGTGTGTTATTTTTTATTATTGAAACTTTGGAAATAATTATATTTTATGAAAGTTATATTTTTAAGATACATATTTAATGACCCAAAGGGTAAGTTTTGGGTTGTTACAGTGCCTATATTGTAAACATCTTGGATATTTTGTATACAAGTACCTAGAGATCATCTTTCAACCATTTAATTGAATTTATCAATCATGTCCCCTTGTGGAGGTTACAATTCACAATTATAAACAAGGGTAAAGAGCTTTTTTTGGATAAGGAAAGGGTAAAGAGCTCATTTGCAATAATCAAGTAGTAGAGAGAATTTGTGAGCAATAAAAAGAGTCCATTCTTTCAAATTCTTCATTAAATTTCCTTGTGTGATTTCCTAAGTTCTGTATTTATCTACACACCATTGTGGTATTTTGAGTAGTTGATCAATAAAAAGTTTCCATTCTGTAGTCATACCTAACCTCATGAATCACTTGATTTTTTATGATTCTAAAAACTCAATTTTGAAGATAAAAAGCATTTAACTGTATCATTTATTCTTTCGAGAAAACAGAGCATCCCCACCTTTCCGCAAGAGTGGATGGACTTTAATCACTTACTTTTTCTATCTTGTGAGTAATTCTTAATTTTTCGATTCCTAGATATTGTTCTCAATGATTCTCATAATGAAATTAATGATTTTTAAGAAAATTTAACATATACAAATTCTTGGTCCATACTATCGATACATGCACATAAATTACTGGAGACAGAACAATTTCCTTAACTTTATAAATTGAAAAAAACAAAAGTAAAACATGCAACATTTAATTTGCAAGAAGAAAAGAAAAATACAAATCAGTAACTCAGCAAGTTAATCCAGATACTTCCATTTAGAACAGAGGTAAAAACAAATCTATTTGAAAAACCAGCCTGTCTTCTTAGATTAAGAGTCCCAAAGAGTGAAGCAATTGCTATCCCAAAATTTTTGGCTTTTAAATGTAATATTTCCTGGCCGAGTGGGATTTATCTCCTTGAGCATGAATGTGATTTACGAGGGATTTATTGCAACTTATTTGAACTTGTCGAAGAAAAAAATGACTTCTCATAATCAAAACATTGCACCTTAAGATCATTAAGCAACTAATCTACCCGAGTCCAAAAAGTCAATAGATATCCATTGAATAACTCTTCAACAGAAGGCCAACAGATGAGTATAGCTACACATGAGATTGCTTTAGACTATGCATTTCAACCCTTCACTCAAGTTGGTTACTGATCTTCTGCCATCACAAACTCAAGTTTAGGAGATGCTACACTTCTATCTCCATCAACCTTTTTTTTTTTTTATCTATACAGAACAGGGGTCGAGGGAATGTATCATCTAGAGGATAAAGTAAGGTCTGGTAGTTCTGGAGTTAGGAATGCATGCTAAAATTACACAAGGGAAACCACCGGTATTTAAAATACATTTTTAGATCATTACTGCATCGGTAGCTAGCGTTGGATTGGGAATAACTCTGTTCTGTAGCTAGAAATTACGCTTACATGAGTAAACAATATGTGTTACTCAAAAGAAGAAGAATTATTTGAGAAACTGAATCAAATTCTATGGGTTACTCAAAAAGACGAAGAGGTCTTATTAGATAAAAATTGAATCAAATTCATTCAAAAAAAGGGAATATATAAATACAGAGAGAATTAGGATAGGGGAAAAAAATTATTTTATATAATATGTAAAGAAAATTAAATTGAACCCTTCAAAGATGTATCCGTAAAGGAACAAAATACCTGCTCCCGTCTATCAACATAAGCCTGTAATAAATCTCCCATGTGGTCTATGAATTTCTGAAACAAGATAAGGGAACTGATGCTTTGAGATATGGATAGTCAGCCAATGAACAGTGATATATTTAAGCGACCAGTCTCACCATTGCATTTGAAGAGAGAAAATCATTTTCAGCTTCACGTATCAGCAAGAAAAATGGAACTGTGTGTTCAAGAACAGTCATTTTCTCAAGAAATGACTTGCTTTCGAGCACACAATGGTACAGGTCGCAAGGTTCTCCTGTTAGAAGTCAGAGTGATTATAAATTTCCACTGCACAAATAAATAAGTTCAAAATGGGGGCGCGGGGGGGAAGATGGGATGCGTAGATTAGAAGTTGAATGTTTAATATTAAGCGGCCTCTATAATTTAAAAAATAATTGTGTCGCAAACTGAGCTTATTTTTTTATTATTATTTATTTTTTTTTTATTATTATTATTATTGGTGATAACAGTACCCAATCGAGGTCATTTTGGTGAAGTTCAATAAAACTCGTTCTAATGCCACGTCTAGACGTAGGCAGCAAAGATGGTAAAAAATTTAATGAAGCTTCTTTGAATATGAAAAGGAACTACAAGATCTGGTATTCATTTGAGGTTATTCTGGTGAAGTTTGACAAAACTTATTATAATGTATAGTCTAGATGAAGGCAGTATAGATTGCAACAAATTTAGTGAACTCGTTCGAGTAATCGAATTTTAGAAGGAACTACATTTCTGCCAGGAAGAGGTTCTAAGGCTTTTATTTGCAAGCAGAGTTATGCGACAAGTGATGACATCTCAATTTAGCTTCTTCTAAGTAATTAACATGTTACTGCATCAGTTGTTTAGTACTGGTATCTTTTAAACAACTTCTATTTCATCGATTGGCTCATATTGTGGGTCCTCTCTCTACATTTATCTTCTCTTAATGATCCTAAAGCATGTACACATAGGAGGTTAGGCAAACATGTTTACTAAGCAGAAAAAAGGTGAACTCTAGTTTTAACAAGTATATATAATCTTATGTCACCATTCATGCAGCCTTCGTTAAGGTGTACTGTGTTGAATATAAATCCATGGATTTGCATCACCAGTAACCAGAGATTGTGATTCAGTTCCAATTCTACTTAAGTAGGTTTTTAGATGTGATTCTAACTAAGTAAATGATTTCGCTAGGGAAATTACATATAACCTAGTATTTTGCAATTAAAAGGACATCGAGCCATATCAAGATTTTCTAGGACAATCAGGTCTACTTCTTCAATATCTACTACATTTCTGCATTTCCATGCTTTATTACACTTGGATAAAAAAATTACTAATTCCCAATCACAATTCAATTTTCATCTGAATGAACAGTGAGATTGCAAGTGCACGGGGCACCCAATAGAATCAAGGACAAAGGCATGTTATTGAGTTTGGTTGGTAGAAGCAATTTTGTGGGTCTCTGGCCAGTTAATTGCTTGAGTTCAAAACTTAACATAAAAAACTCTCTCGAGTCTACTCTCATTTATTTTTTCCAAGATGTTTCCACTAATGATTTATATGCAACCAAAAAAAAAAAGGCACAAAACAAAAAAAGTCATCCTTGTAGCCAGGATGGCTCAATTAATCACGATGAACTGTCAACTAAAAATCAACCTTTACAAATTGGTTCACAAAAATGGAACATCATCAAATATGATACTATGAGAAACAATAAATCAGAGAATTGTTATAAACTTTCAGCAGCACCTGATATTTTTTCCATTTAGTAATTATCCATACTCATATGAAACCAGAAAGTTTGTAATTACCAGCAAATGATGTCTCATATTGTATGCCAATCCTTCCTCCTTCCAAACAGCAAATTGTCTGCTCATAAAGAATGCCTTATTAAGTAGTCAACCATGTTGTTCATAATCAATTAAACTTGCTGCCATTTATCTAAGCTTCAACAGGGTCTTAAACAGATGCACAGAACAAAGGACAAATGTGAAATTCTAATATTAGTTATTTATGCAGTTATTGGTCTAGAATTACCTTTCGCCATTAAAGTTTCTCATTATTTGGAGACATATTCCTTGTAGTCGGAGAAGTCCTTAAAGGAATTGTGGGCTTATGATTGTAATTTCGGTCCACCTGAATTAATACAAAGGTTCAAACAAGCCTCCAAGTCTACCAGCAAATATTGCCTCCTAAGTCACTTGTGCTACAAGTTTACCACAGTTTAAAGGGATAAAATTCAACATATCGATAGACTCCCGATTTGATTTACATATGCAAAAAGAAATAAGACCAAGACTATGACTAACAAAGGAGTAGCATAGGCAGCAAGTAACCAGGAGTCAGCCTAGCAGCACAGACACACTGTGATTTACTTTCAGTCATTTAGTTTTTTTATCCTGGGGGGTAATTGAATTAGTTCAGTGAAACACTAATAAATATGATGGGGAGGGGAAGTAGAGAGGATGTTGAGTGAGATGTTGAAAAAATAGGGAGAGAACCAAGGCCTCTCGAATAGCCTTGGGATTGTCATTCAATTTCTGTTCATTTTATCAATACACAAACAGTTTGATGTGATCATCCATTGAATATAACTTGAGAATTACATTTCATAAATCAGCCTACTGATTACTGTTACATAGCAGTGGCCTGACCATTTGAAAATTCAGCCAGAGTGCAGGATCTCAGAAGGAACCTTCTTCAGTTGAGCAGCAGAACAGGGATCCTCACAGTAGAATCAGTTGAGCAGCTGCTGGTCCCCTATCAAGTGGTATCAGAACACTCGATTCTAGGACAGATGGAAACAAAATTCAGCAAAGAATTGGAGGAGAAATGGAGCTAGTTATTCAATCAATTTGATCAGATGATGATGCGATGGATAGGAGGAGACCGAGGCAAGGGATTCTGGATTGGATTTGCTAGGTCGACTAAAAACATCAATATTCTATGATGGCAGTCCAGATTGGCGGCTATGGGAAGTAGAGGAAATTTTCATAAGGAATCGATTGTTGGAGAGGGAAAAGGTGGAAGCCGCTACAACATGTGTGAACGGTGAACCTTGGGAGTGGTTTCAATGGCTAGATCATCATCGATCCATGCAAACTTGGGGAGAATTGAAAGAGTGGATGATAGTCAGATTCCAGCCATCCACAGGAGAAAACTCAACGGAGCGTACCTTTGCTTCTGAAATTCCACCAAAGTCCAACAAGGCAGCCACAAGTATGGAAGACAGGAATACTGGTGGGGAGCCATGGCAAGCAAAACATTCGGTGGAAAAAGATTTGACAGCGGCTGCAACCAAACCTACCCTTACCTCTGAAGGTCAACCAAACTCTGAGAGAACTGAAGCTAGAAGAGACCGCCGGAATTACAGGGAGAAGTTTGTTAATGGGTTTTAATCCATGTTACGGGCTTGGAACAGAATGTTAGAGCTTCAAGGTTTGGGCCAAATTTTAAAATTGGCCTAAAGAGTTGAAAAGCAAAGTGAGACAATGGAACAGGCCCAACTGAATTTCAGCCCAAATAAAACTAAACTTAGTTTGCTCAACCCCTCTGTAAGTTACAGGGTAACAGCCCACAATTTTACTATTATCATAAGAGTCTCCTATCTTTTCACAGTAAATTCCAAATTGACGGCATCTAATATACTTTGTCCAGCAAAGATAGCAAAGGGAGTTGCAACTGAATCCCAGGCAACTAATGTGAGTGTTTATAATGCTGCTTTGGCATTGGGATTGCAAATCAAAGGACGAACATACTTAGAGATGTTGGAGAAGATGTAAGAAGATGAGGGATCTACCTGCCAGATGATGAAATCTAAGTGAATGACTACAATTTCACAAGAGAGCATGTGCAAACAGAAAGAAGAAAATTCTTGCTTTGCCAATTGCATATGCAAAGTCTCTATTGCAAAAATTAGACATTTCGTGGGTAGGGAAAACTGGATATGGAATTGGCCTGGACACTATATTGGTGATAGTTGCTCGACTGAGTAGGTCCGTCCACTTCAAAAGGTTGAAACATCCATTTTCCGTAGTGACCATGGCTGGAGTTCTTTCAAGGAAAATGGTGTGGTTGCATTATGAATTGACCAACACAGCAAAAACTTCCACCTTGAGAACAAGGTGGATGTCGGGGGGGACGAGTAATCTATGACTAACAAAGGAGCAGCAAAGGCAGCAAGTAACCGAGAGTCAACCAAGCAGCAGATGCACTCTGTGATTTACTTTCAATCAGTAAGTTTATTATCCTTTGAGGGGTGGGTAGTTGAGTGAGTTCAGTGAAACACTAATAAATATGATGGGGAGGTACAGTAGAAAGGATATTGAGAAATAACCAAGGCCTCTCAAATAGCCTTGGGATTGTCATTCAATTTCTGTTCATTTTATTGATACAAAAACAGTTTGCTGTGATCATTCATTGAATATAACTTGAGAATCACATTTCATAAATCAGCCTACAGATCACTATAACATAGCTGTGGCCTGACCATTTTCCAGACGAATAGTTGAGCAGCAACTGGTATCCTAACACATTTCTGATAAGATAAATAGGTGAAAGTTTAAATATCTCCTGGGCACCTCAACACCAAAAACGGCATGGTCTAAAGAGGTGCCAGAGGCGCGCGCCTTGAGGCCTGCTTTACAGCGAGACGCACTTTTGTGCCTTGAGATGGTACTTACAGTACTTTTTCAATAAGATGGGGCCTCATTGAACAAGGTGCACACATTAGTATGTCACCTCTCAAGGAGTGTTAGGGGTGCGTCTCAATTTAATTGTGACCTTTGAGTTGTTTTTCATTTTTTATTCTTTCCCTCTTTTTTAAGTGTAAGCATGAGTTTCATTTCTAAAAAGGGCTTTTTACATAGGCCTATTCTCAAATAATAAAACAAAAATTGAGCTCATCTATTCTATTTATCGTAGGATAACCAGTAAAAAATCCTAAAGAATTCCACTGTACTACCCCACATCTCTCCACTTCAAGAAACAAGAGGCCGTCTTCTACAAAACTCAAGGCAGCACCAGCAATTCTAAAATTTCCGGCAGGTAAATTGCTTTTATTTATAATTTTTTTATTAATATCATCTGCTCTCTCTAATTATTATTATTATTATTATTATTATTATTATTATTATTATTATTATTATTATTACTACTACTACTACTACTACTACTACTACTACTATTTATCTTCTTGTGTTTCTCAAATTCTTCTTCCGCAAGATTGCAAGGCAACCACACAATCATGCATATAATTCAGCAAAAATTCCAGTTATTCTGATTCTAAGATTCGGGCAGTAAATTTCTTTCATATCATTTTATAATTTTGACTTTATATATTAGCTTGTGCAGACCTCACTCCGCCTTGAGGCTTACTCCTCACCTCATGAGCTCAGTACTTATTTACACCTTTTTAAACATTAAGTATAGCATTGCCAGTCTCTCACCCGTAAATCACTTGTGTATCAAGTTCACTCCAGTTTAAAGAGATAAAATTCAACATTTCCTATAAGATGAATCAGGTGGTAGCTTAATTATACCCCTAGGTGCACCGCATAGGAAATGGATACTGAAGTGTGCCACTGTAGTATGCATCAGACTACCGTTTCCTTCATATTTAAATTTGGTTCAGAAAAGTATTCAATTGTCCCCACCAAGAAAACAAGAAGACTTCCCTCTTGAGACGAGGGGAACTTGAGTACTTCAACACTAGTAACTGCATGTGCATAATGTGTAATAAAGGCTGCCAGATAATGCTGAACTCTTATACCAGCGAATGTCAATTGCTCTAGATATGCCATTCACGAAGCAAGAAAATAATTTCACACTAAGGCCTAAGCCATAGGGAAAGTACTTGGCAAGAGAGCTACAACTCACAAGTACTCTTAATTCTTTCACCAGCAGATTATTGATCACATCTATAAGGCAAATCTCACTTTATCATATAGATAAAGAAATTGATGCATGACCAGTACTAAACGGGTAGAAGTTGGTTGAAACCTTTCTACACTTCTTCTCTTTCTTCAATACCAGGAAAATAGAAGAATACCTTATTTCCAGCTCTATAAGTAATCTTTTCATGAAAAGGAAGTACTGGCAGCAACGCAGTTGTATCCCCTGACAATTGTGCTGCCTTTCTTTCAGCCTCCATGTGAACCTGCCATAAATAACAACATAGTGTCACTCTGAAAGTAGAAACTTGTATGAAGAAAAAATACGCTACCAATAAGCAAGCAGCAAAATCAGAGCACAAAAAGATGCACATGAGAAAATGGAGAGGAAACAAAAAATTTCCACTATCACTGTTTTCCCAATGAATTTCAGAAAGGACCTTTTTTCTATAAAGAAAATCAATTTCAATTGAATTTTCAACTCTATAATCTCCATGGCTAATGAAAAGAATTATTACTAAACTAGTAAACCGAGTGACTGAAATCATACCTGCTCCCTTATTGTTGCTAATAAACCATCATTCCATTGCTCACCATCGAAGTATTTTTCTGCAAATTAATTAACATATTAACAAAATTAACAAGTAGATGATATTTGAAGTGTGAAATAACGGTACTCTAATGGAATTCCAGGTAAGTTATCCACCAAGTAAGAAGCAATTCAAGAGGCTAGCAAAAGCATATAAGAATATTCAGAATATAACCAATAACAGGCCTAAAAATGAACACAATTTTCAGTTGAGGTATAAGTGCCAGAACTAGGAACAAACCCCAGAAGAAGTTGATATGCATTTAATAATCAACAATCTCGTGAAATCAAAATAACTTGTGCGAATATATTATCGAAAAGATATATATTCCAATACCTTACAGTTTAACAGTTTGAAAATTTAATTATAGTATCAAATAGTAAAAGGAAAATGCAAATATATTTTGTATCTTAATCTTATACATATTCAAACATACATGGAAATCATGACTTTAATGAAGTCGACACAACAAATCACATCAAGATAAGAGCGTTAAGAAAAAAAATTCATACAAGTGAGCGGTGATAAGAGAAATCATTTTTTAAGGAATCTAAGGACTAATATTACAATAATAAGAAATGTAATCTTCTCAACTCTTATTTTCTGGAAGAAGAGTTGAAAAGAAAAATGCCGACAGACATAATCGGACAAGAACTAGAATTGTAGAAGAAGGGGAAGGGAGAGAGGAGAAAAAGAAAGAGAGAAAGACAAGAAGAGGAGAGGAGAGGAAACAAAAAGAAAGACAGAGACGAGAGAGAAGAGAGAGGAGGAAATTAGAGAGGGAAGGTGTTTATTCAATTTATCGAAGACGAGGAAAATACAACAATTAAGCCCCTTTTATATAGGGTTTTAACTAATTTAATTTAAGTAGAAACAACTAAAGAAAGAATATTTTTATTTATTATTATTTTTTTAATAATTTGTTTTGAGACTCGTTTGAACTTTTTTTAAACTATTGGGACTATGTTTGAAATTAGTTCTTTATTTTTCTTTTCTTTTCTTTTCTTTTTCTTTTATTTAAATAAGAAAGTATATTCATCATTTTACAGCTTCTTATTGAGAAATTGGATAAAAATGATGTTTTGCACAATCAAATGTGTAATTAAGGGTGAAAATGCCAAAAAATGAAAGGTGTGGACTTTTTAACAATAATAGTGAAAGTTAGGGATGTTATATGCTAATTATCCTTTCTTATTATAAGGCTAACAATTAGAACTATGGAAATAGAACTGAAAAGAAAATGACGAATACAAAGTCGAACAAAAACTAGAATTGCAGAAGGGGAAAGAGGAGAAGAAGAGAAGAGGAATCAGAGATGGACTTGAGATAAGAGAGAGAAGCAAATAGTTTATCCAATTTATCAAAGGCAAGTAAAATACAATGCATAAGCCCCTCTTATCTAGGGTTTTAACTAATCTAATTTAAGTAGAAACAACTATAGAAATTACATAAAATGCTTGAAGATATATAAAATAAACCCTATTTACTATTCCTAAAATAAGAATCAAACTAGGAAATTCTCCATATAATATATCTAATAGGATGGTGGGAACAATGAACAAAAACTGGATTTGTAGAAGAATGGGAAACAAGAAGAGAATAAGAGAAGAGGAAATGATGGAGGGAGAGGACTCAGAGGAGGAATCAGAGAGAGATGAGAGAGAAAAGAGAGTGTTTTATTCAATCTACGAGTCGCTAAATTAAAATTTATTTTATTTTTTGATGATCGTGGGTGTTTGGACCAACTTATGCGCATCTTGACTAATCCCACAGGGCTCTGAAGTTTACAGCCGAATATTCACCTCAGTGGCCCTAAGGGAACTCGAACTGGTGATCATTGGAGAGCAAATTCAAGACCTGACCACTGAGCTACCCTTTAGGGTTTGCTAAAAAAAATGCAAATATAAAATGTTATGTAATATGGTTTATGTAGAAAAAACTAAAAAAAAAAGGGTCAGCTCGATTGCAAGCATGAAATTTGCATGGAAAGAAAATAAATTCAAGGTAATTCAATAGCGTGGAACTTATTTGCATGGAAATTGTCAATTAAATGTATTTGATTGATTTAATTTTGAACTTACAAAATATTATACTTGTCCGGCTTTTATTGGTGGGTAGATGGGAAAGAGTGAATAGATGGGAGAGAGAAAGAGAGAGTGAATTCCTTAGAAAATAAAATCCTACTCCCCCTAAAGAAAAAATGATTTCATTATCGCCATGATTTCTAATTATGGGCGAGTTGACTGACTTTGCAGATTATTGAATTTAAGTAACAAGAACAGTTTTCACTTTTCACAACTCACCTTTTCTAAACTTACAAACCTTTTTTATTGTTAAGGAAATATGGAGTCTACAACTCAAATTCCAGAAAAATATTAGGCACCCAGAACTTCTATGTTGAAAATAAACTCCTGATGGGCCAACAAACATTTTTTTGGCATTTCCCTTCAATCTTCAATAAAGACGAGTAGGAGTTCACTGCTGTATTTAATATTATTTAGCATAATTACTACTTTATACTTAGTGGTTGACCAAAGAAAGAAGTGGAAAAATATTATTACACATGCAGAAGAAAGGAATTTTGTCTAAGATTCTATTCTCCCAAACAGATTTTTGCAGCTTTTGGCGTAAGACAAAGTGGTCGGATCACAAACTGTTACACGGGGGTACAATTCCTCCAGAACTCGGTTTTTTTTCTTCCTATGCTTTTAAATGGGCTTCACTCCTATGTCGATATCTTAGCAGGTTAATGCATAAATGTTTCCTTATCTTGCATGACTTACATATCTACCAATTCTGTCCTTGCTTGGCAGTTGATGTTAATTTAATTATTTCAAAAACTTATAAAAAAGATATACAAATCACAGATGATGCATGGATCATTATGAGCCAACAACATATGGCCACTTGCAAAGAAGCACAAAATGGCAGCCACCAACAGTGTTTTCTAAAATTTATATGAACGGTTAAAAAATATATAGTGCTCAAAAATCATATCTAAAACTACCTTGAGTTTGAGAAGCACGGGCAGCTTCAAATTCCCTCTGCAAACGCTCAGAAACTGTCTTGTCAGAGTCCCTAATGAAATCAACAGCTTTTAGAACCTCTACTATCTATTATTCATTCACTGAAAAGATAAGGTCTATATGAAAGAATAATAAAGCAGATTTTCCTTTGCATTACAAAAACACCATGATGACAATAATGATGATTGGAGCCTATTCTATATTTACAAACCCTCACTTGCATTTTTTTAACTTTTTACATCACTAAGCACTTCCCAGTTCTACAAAGGGGTGGACGAATTTACCCTGTGTTCCCAGGCAGGGCCCACCCACCCTCTGGAACATTCTTTTCATCATGAGCCCAAAATGATCCCATACGACATTGTCAGTATAAACCCAGCTCGTTAACATCTAATTGCAAAAAATGGGTAAAGAACAAGAACAGTAAAGAGAACTGAAGCCAAGCCTATTCAGGTGCAAGAAGTAAGACAAAGTGAAATAAAATTATCTTATAAAGTTGATGTTTCGTATTTTAAGCTGCAATGTCAAAGGAAGTCCATCAGCATTCAATACACATCTAGATAGAATATAAGGATAGACTAGGATTCAACATGTTAACCTAAGCCCAGAAGAGATTTACAAGATCTAAACGTGGTCCAGAATCCCCTGTGAACATGAACACTATTTCAGCCCCATTACAAATCCATGGATTTCGATCCTTCCCAATACAATCACAGTATATGAATAATACTCAACATAATCTAAGAATATCGGTAGAAGCAAACGAGGTCTAGATCTGGGAAGCCAACTTAGGCAAATCCCTTGTATTCTGGAAAGAACCCTAAAGCCAAGGCCTAACTCATTAATAATATATAATTGGTCCCATTACTCATATAGCTGAATCCAAACTTCAGTCTTATTTTCCAATGTCGATTGAAGCAGATTATTTTTACAATCATACATACATACAGTCATATTTCTTTTATAGATCAAAAACTTCTAACATCCTTCTAATTCCACAAACAAACAGTTGTCTTACAGACTTACACTATTGCAATTGTACAAGTTAATACTGGCCCAGAAACAATTTTAGATATTACCAACCAGATATGTAGTCATTGCTATCAGTCACTTTACAAAGAAATTCATCTCATGGATCATTCAAGCATCAAAGCCCGCAAAAACTGGAGAATTCACGCTTGAGGAAAAATGTCAATCATTTATGTCTAATCAATATATTTCCCTATATGCAGGAATTACAAGTACTCTCCAGTATTTGTACCTAGAAAGGCGCTCTTTTAGTGCTCCATGCCTTTTAATGATATTTGAAACTGCCAGGAATAACAAAAATGTACATGTTTGAAAACTGACGCATTACAAGGATACTTGAATCTTGAGATAACACAAATTATGCAAGAGAAAATACATCTCGCCCTGGCATTCTCCAGTTGCGCATCTTCTGCTTGCACAAAATTCTGGCACACAGAGAAAACAAGGGTATACCCATCAACATATGAAAGCAAGCAAAATAACTACAATGTCAGCCCGAATTCAGACTCCAGCGCTCCCCCAGCCAACCCCTCAAAATATATTTGATAATAAATAAATAAGACCAATTTTAGAAATAGCCATGTATGATATGGTATTGTAGCAAAAATCATGATATTGAAATCTTGCAACTCCTACATCAACTGTTCATTGATATGCCTATGACACATCATGGCATATATTACTAAGCTGAGATATGGGTAACAAGTACAACGCCAATAATAAACTTGTAGTGGACGATATAAATATTTTTTGCCATTAGATCAGAGCAAGCTACCTTTTCTAAACAGATTTGAGGAAATCAAATATTTTACAACCACCCAATTTCAGAATTTCTCTTGTTACATGACTAATAATATCGTGTAATTCTTTTGAATGGGACATGCTTCAAATTTGAGCAAGAAATGCCAACTATCTAAGTCATCCTTTCCTTATTTTATCCCCAATTTGTGCTAGCTCCACTTATAAGATTATAACCTCATCTCTGATTTGATTGTGACTAAACATCCATCTTAATCTACTCAATTCTATTCCGATTATTTTTTCATCATTTTTGCCTTTAATATCCCAACTTCCAATAGCACAGCACAAATCTATGTCCCTTCCACAAAAAGTGTGTGATAAGGAATGTTTAGAATGTTTATCATGCAAGAACAACAATAGAAGTCCCTTAAATAAATTTAGTATGTCTTACATGGATTTGAAACTTTTTCTGTTTCCAAATAGTAAAAGTGTAATATTCCATCCCAAAAATCATCATTTTAGATGATGAGTGCTGCTAACGCTTATAATTACAACAAACTAAGATTTGTTCCCAATAAACTTGAGATCGTTTACATGTTTACTTGTAATTTATCAAATTAAATTCGAAATACGAGAGGTTGGATTTTGGGAATGAATAGACAGCAACTGGGAAGTCAAATATATGTTTTATAATTTCCTTACTGGCCATGAACTGCTTATACCAAAACAGAAAGAGACATATTTAGGTCAATTTTATATATTCACGTAATCAAAATCAGGTGTCATGGTGCAAATTGCAAAACAATATATCAGGTCCCTTACTAACTATACAGCAATTTACAATTGATGTCTTCCTAAAGTAAAGCTGATAAAACATTTAGCATAATGGATTGCATAAGGTAGAATGAGAGAATGGCATACCCTCGGATCATTTTTTATAGCTACAAGTACAAAAAATGAACAGCTTCTAAACAAATTAATGGCCTTTCTATTAAACCCATATGCACAGACAACAAAAGAGACATATACAAAGAACTAAAATTTAGAAATTATCAATCAACGAAAACTGGTTTGGAAAAGTTACCATTTCTCCCATATTCCTTGGGATAGGCCTCTCCTTAACTTGATCGAATTGTTGCATTTATTCGAAGGTTCCTATTCAGAAAGGCACGGATCATAACTCTAACATATAAAACTTGCGAATAAAAGAGGGTAAAAAACAGAGCAAAAATCAGATGAATGATGAAAGTATGATTAAAGATTGAAAATTTTCTTTCAAATTGAAACAAATATGCATAGAAAAACTTTATGAAAGTCGATTTCGTTAATTAAAAGCAGCAAAAATTAAGAATAATAAAATGATACGAGGGAAAAAGGCATATCAAGTAGAGTACCAAAACCTTGTAGAATTCAATGCCCAATCTCTTGAATTTCTCTGGTTTCTATTTGATGGCGTGAGTCACCAAAAGCACCTGGACGGGCAGGCAGTGGGGTGAGATTTTGGCTCGGCGATGCTGATGCTGATGCTGGGAAAGACCTCGTTTGGTTTTAGAATAAATATTTTTTTTTATCAATTTAAAATCATGGCCCATCTGTTAAAATTCCTTCTTCTTTTTTTTTTTTTTTTCAAATTCATTGTTTTATTATTTCACTCACGCGTTTAATTATATTCTATAAAAATATGTTAAAAATTTAATTTTTAACTATATCAAAGAGGACTAAGTTAAAAATAGAGAACATTAGGATTGGATTTCTTACCTTTTAGATAATCTCTCTAATTTATTTAATTATCATTATGTGATGAAAATTGACGATGTGATTATTAACATTGCGTGTGACTTTCACGCGATAGAGGGCAAACCCATCAAATTGATTATCCTTTTCCTAATTTTAACATGAATCTCGCATTGTTAAATAAATTGGGGAATTAAAGTTCACTTCCAAAGACTAAGCCCCTCGTTTGATGCATATTAAAAACTTTTTGTTTTTTTTGGGAGGGGGGGTAGCATTTTGAAATAATGAATTTTTGAAGAATATGTGATTGAAAATGAGTTTTAAAAATAAAAAATTGGAGAATGATAGATAAACAAGGCTAAGAATCATTTTCAGACCAAGTTGAGGAACAATTTTCTTTTAAAAATAAAAATTTAAAGACTTTTATAATTAAATAAAATAATTATTTTACAAATATAATTCTAAAGTAATTAAGAATGAGTTGGCCGACCATTTGCCAATTAAAGCAGTGTTAGTGGTGCTACAGAACATTACTTTATATATATTGATGTAATATGAGTACATGTTATAGGTTCTCCATCATTTCCCATGTATTGTCGAAGAACTATCAAAAATACCAAGATATATATGGAACTATTCAAAGAATGTTGTTGTGATACTTTCGGAATAAATATGACAATCATTATCGCACTCAATGAATTCAAGTCAAAATATCAAATTGAAGACAAGATTTCTGAGACGGATGTAGATCAAGTAACTTAATCATGACGTAACGTCTAGAAATAAGTATTTACATAGTTTAGCTTTTAATAGTATTGATTTCTATTCAATTTAGCCCCTGTTTGGCCCCCAATTTGTGAAAATGAAAATTGGTGGAATAGTATTTTTTTGAAAAATGAATGATTGAAAATAAATGAAAAGTGTTTGATTTATGTGTAATATTTTTTATGAAAGATTGTGTGGTTGAAAATATTAAAGAGAAAAAGGAAATGCAGTTGAATAGAAATTAATTGGGGCCAAACGAGGGCTTAATAAATTTTTTTTAATTTCTAACACAAGCGAAGAAATATTATTGTCTATTCAACCCTCTTCTGTTTATTTCGACTATCCTTCTTTGTCTTATGCATCATCCATTCCTTAGAAAATAATCACTTCCACTGCCATTTTTATATTTCAGCATAGGGAGGTGGATGAAGTAATTTATCGAAACAGAAATGTACGCACGAGAGGTGTAAAATTTTGAGATACGTATGGAGAAAATTATTTCTTATGGGGTCTTCAGTAAAATTTTTCTTAGGAAAATTGCACCTTTCCTCCCTAACCTTTACACTCTTTGACGCTAGTTGCCCTAACTTTTTTTCTTCGCATTAATGTCCTCAGTTCCTCACATATATGAAAAAATGATTTCCACCAATGGAAAGGTCTGAAGTTTATGTTAAACACACGCGACGCTCACGTGACCAAAATCCGAGGTTACTAATTTCCAATGCAAAAATTGGTTTCCCATTATTTCAACTTTCTATCTTTGAAGTAAGAAATAGTTCATCTTTAATTCCATTTTTCATTTTTCAGAGGTTTACGTTATAACTCAGAAAAAGTCGCATAGCAAGAATAATGAAAAGAGACGAGGAATTCTATTGTAGATTTTTCCAATGTTATGTAATGGGTAAGTTGCTTTACATATTTTTGTTATGTTAAGCCCCGTTTGAGCACCATTATAATTAGATATTTTCAGAAAATATATTTTGTAATAGTAATATTTTGAAGAATGTGTGGTTAAAAAAAGAAGAAAATTTTTGGATTTACTTGTAACATTATTTTATTGGAGAATGTATAGAGCTTGTTTGGTAGGGATTTTGATAATTAATTTTTTGACCGTTAGAAATTTAGTGAATTCTACCCGTGAGAGAAGAATTCAAAAATAACGGGTAAAATAAAGAAATAACAGTCAGAAAATTGATTTTAATTGACTTTTAATCCGTAACAAACATGCACATAGTTAAAAAGAAGAAAAGGGAAAAGTGTATTATCAAATTAATGGGGCCCAAATAAGAGCTTATGCATACTTGTGTGTAGAATTTGATATTGTTTATTGTAAGTAATTAGGGAAAAAAGGAATATTGCAAGATACATAAGGTCGTATGTTTTTTGTTGTGGTAGAATTAAATTTGTTTAATATATTTCAATATTTAAAAAAAAAATTAAAAGAACTTTTCTCACTGCAAAAAGCTTTCATGGTGTTTTTTTTTTTTTAAAAAAGGAAATGAATAAATATATCAAATATAGTAAAATTAATTGCCTTGACTGCTTGATACAAATTTTTATCAAGGTTAAAACTCTATTCTATACGAGAATTGTGTGAAAAAAATCAAAGATGTCTTAAAATAACGGATTGGTAAGTCTAGTAAATAGTTTTCGGCATGGTAAAAAAATCTTAACAATTATTGCAATTCCTTGATATTTTCATTGTAATTATTTTATTTATGAATTCACTTTATAAGGGCAATTAACCATTAGAAGAGTCATTTGATATTAGAAAGTCATAAGGGCTCAATTTGCAATTTTGATGGTTTAGAGACCAAATTGCAAGTGAGAAGATTTTAATGTTCTTTGTATTGAAAATAAATTGTTTGAGATTAACAATAAGTTTCGAGGTTTAGTAGTCTTTCTGACTCATTGCACCTTTTGACAAGTTTGGAGTTAAATTAGCAATTTTACTATTTCTCATATACTAAAGTCTAATTTCAGCGAACTGTATTTTTGCTGTACAAAAGGCATGTAGGTTTGAATTATTTAGCCCTGTTTGACAGCTCTATTTTCCGCCCAAAATGTATTGTTTGATGATCAAAATTTTTCATGGAATTGTTTTTCTACCCCACCCCCTACACGACCCATTTTCTAGTTTTTTAAGGAAAACCAATTTTCATGGTTTTGGTGGGAATTGGGTTTTCCAACTTTTTTTAAAATTTCAGGATTGCGAACAAATTCTATTAATAATAATAATAAATAAATAAATCTTCCTTTAATTGACAATTTTTATGAAAAATAAAGCCAAACGAATACCAAAAGATAGAATATTTCACAATTTTTCAGGTAAAAAATTATACCAATCAAACACATTTAATTGACAATTCTCTGGAAAACAAGTTCTAGGTAATTCAATTCCCTGAAATTCGTTTTTTTCCATCCAAATTTCATTCTTGCAATCAAACCGGACCTTAGTGTTATCTGGTGGTTTGATTCAGTTAAAAAATTTGATTGAAATTTAAATTATAGTAAATGATTAATTTTGATTGCAAATTTTTTGGGATTCACAGTTTTTCAACCATACATTCTATTAATTTCTATCAAAATCTATTAAAAATATAATTTTTATCTACTAACTAAAGGATGGGTGGAAAATATCTATTAAAGTACAATGATCATTTTGAAATATTTTTCAGTTAAATGATAGATTTGAAACATGAACAAAAGTTCAAGGACTAATTGATTACTTTTAAATGAGAGACATAAGTATAAAATAATATAATAAATGATCTAAAAAGATATTGATGCAAATCTAAAAAATATACACAAGCGAAGGAAATGATATTCTTATAAGAAAAGAAAATTTTCGGCTCAAATTAACTGATTTCAACTTAAAAACTTCATTTTATTAAATTAACGAGTAAAAAAGATATAAATGAGCACGAAAACTTGTAAGCATAAATTTAAGGTGTTGCATTGTAAGATAAGAAAAAAACGTCGAAAATGACATAAAAAAAAAAAAAAATTCAAGTTGGGTTCAAATTAACTTTAATTCAATGTTTATAAAAAAAAAAAAAATTCAAGTTGGGTTCAAATTAACTTTAATTCAATGTTTATAAAAATCATTTTCTTAATAAACAAGTTTAAAAAAATACAAACACGAAGCACACAAACCTGTTAATTTAATTGTAGGAGGTTACACTACGAAATATTGCCCCAGTTTGAACCCCATTTTGTAGAAATGGAAATGAGTAGAATATTATTTTTTTGAAAAATTAGTGGTTGAAAAAGAATGAAAAGTATTCGATTTACGTGTAATATTATTTTATGAAAGATTGTGTAGTTAAAAATAGGACAGAGAGAAATAGAATGTAATAAAATGAAAATTAACGGAGGTCAAACGGGGGTATTATAAATGAAGATTTATTGCAAACCTAAAAAGCATACATAGTTAAGAAAAAAATCTTCCTATAAGAAAAAAACAAGCTAGGTTGACAGTCGTCTAGTCAATCCCGCTTGCTCTTTTCTTTGATAGACATCGTTAGGTTCTCGATCTCATCCGACGAAAAACTTTAGGTCCTTATGGATTAGTTCAAATTAACTTTTCTTAAAACAAAAAAATTAAAAAATCTTATTTTCTTATTTAAATAATAAAAGAGATATAAATACGAAATACAAAACCGTTAAAATTAAGAATAGTAGATAATCAAGTAGTAGAACATTATAATAAAATATTCAAAAGAATTTTTACTCGATTGATGTTGAATTCTCTTCTCTAGTCAATAATATATTAAAATAAATTAAAAGAGAGTTCTTCATAACTAGGGTCTAGAAAAATAATTATTCTAGATGTATATGAACTTTGTACAGATAGATTGACGGATGGATTTGGACGCATTCATCGTCAAGCTATTTGTACAAATTTTTTGTACAAGTAGCAAAGTTCCTAGAAAAATTAGACATTGTTGTGATAGTTAAACAGGCAGCCATTGAATTTCGTGCAAAATTTTAAATTGCTTTTTAAAGTATCTTATGACATATTTAGTCATCGACCGCAAAACTGACATTTTTGCAATCGGTATACAATCATTATAAGTGCAAAATTATATTCTCCTTGTAGTTTGAAATCAATATTAATTATTAATTTGAAATACACATTCAAAACTACTTGATTTGCATATTATTTATAAATTATTAAACTTCATTTTCAATTGTACATTCTGACAAAAAAATACTATCGACTTCACTTATCCACCATTCATTTATATCTGATTATTATAAATTGATCTTATTCCTGCATGAAAATGATTATTTGAAAGTAGTTTTTTTGAAGAATGCATGATTGTAAATCAAGGAAAAATTAAGAAGAATTCTTTTATAACTAAAAATGAATGTAAGAGAAAAATGAGGTACAAAGAATCAAACTTCTTTTTTTCTTTTTCTTTTTTTTTTTGTTTGGCCCCATTTTTTCAAAAAATTCATGTTTTTCAAAACTTATGTTCAACCACACATTCTCTCATAAAATTATATTACACGTAAATTGAATTTTTTTATTCTTTTTTAATTACACGTCTACAAAAAAATCACTATTTCAAAATATATTTTTCTCTGAAAAATGAGGCACAAACGTGAGCTAAATACACATTCTCTTAAAAAATATATATATAAATAATTTTTAATTAACTCATTTTATCACTGATAATTTTTATGCAAATATTTTGTTCAATTTTTTATTAATTATTTATTTCGATTATATAAAAATATGAGAGATAAATATGTTTTTTAGACTCTCATAACAAAGTGTTTGGACAAAAAGACATCTCTATAGAAAAGATGTAAAAATGAATAGAAGGATGATGATAAAAAATTTTAATAAAAATTTGAGAACATAAGTGGAAAAAAAAAAATTTAGGGATATTTATTGTAATTAAATGTGGTGTAGGTAACAAAAATTGTTGTCGAATATATTTACTCTTTGATTGGCTATATTGCCACCACAATTTTTATTTAATACATCACATTATAATTGCATTTAACTTTCTCAATGTTTACTCATTACAATAACTACTTCCTTAGCTTTTTTTGTCGAATTCTTATTTTCACCCTTCTATTAACTAATACGTCTCGTCCTTGATGATAGTTTATATCAAAATATTTTGTTTTTAGGTTTTGAAATGAGGAAGAAAATATTTTTTAGTATTATTTATTTATTTATTATTAAAAATATGATAAAAAATAAATGAACAAGATTGTTACTAGAATTTTGAATATCTCGTGAATGACTAAATTACCATATTATAGCAACAGAGAATAACATATAATTATGAATAGTTAATTAAGATAAATATATAATTTAGGATTATGATCCAAAGAAAAAGAAATAAACCACAAGGAAATGATCTAGCCACCTGATTAAGTAGCAGAATCAAGGAAATGATGCAGCTACTTTCTAGAGACATGTATATATTTACTATATTCAAAGGGCTGGAAATGAACGCATAGGTGTTGATCCAGCTACTTCCTAAATTTGTGGTCATTCTTACTAACTTAAAGGCTAAGGGAGTAAACTCATAGAGATGATCCAGCTACTTCCTAAAACATGCAGTGTAGTTTCCAAAATTAAAGGCTAAGGGAGTGAACACATAGGGGATGATCAGGGGCAGAGCCCCATATGGTTCAGTGCAATTCAAAGGGCTGGAAATGAACGCATAGGTGTTGATCCAGCTACTTCCTAAATTTGTGGTCATTCTTACTAACTTAAAGGCTAAGGGAGTAAACTCATAGAGATGATCCAGCTACTTCCTAAAACATGCAGTGTAGTTTCCAAAATTAAAGGCTAAGGGAGTGAACACATAGGGGATGATCAGGGGCAGAGCCCCATATGGTTCAGTGCAAGCAATATGGGGCTTCAGTGCAGGCAATTGTCCGCACTGAACTTTAGGCCCATGCCCATTTCAAACTTCTTTTTTTCTTTTTCTTTTTTTTTTTCTCTCTTTTAAGAGTTCCATGTTTGGAATGTAATAGTGGGATGGACAATATTTGTCAATTTTTTGAATTTTTTAGGTAACTGAAAATAAATAAACTTTTGTGGTTTTTGGATGATTTAATTTTTACGATGATTTCGTGGATCTAAAGGGTACTTTTGAAGTCTGGATTTGATGCTTTTGATATTGAGTGATTAATTGTGGAATAAAGAAAGATTTTTATTTTATTTTTTTCTGATTTTATCAATTTTCGGAAATTAATTATGAATTATGCGATTGGCAGAAAGTTTCAGTTAAGAAGAAAAATTGGTAGTGGATCTTTTGAAGAGCTTTATTTGAGTAATTTGATTTATTTTTTTATGTCTCTGAATGTAAACTTTGTTGTTACAAATTCATTGATAGCTTCCTCTTCTTTCTCACTATTAAAAAATAAACAATTTTGTTAGTCTTAGTCACTTATCTGTGCATGAATAAGTAGAACGTCACTTGCCATTATTGTTCAATTAGTATGCTAAAGATGTGTAATAGTACTTGCAATATGACTGATCGAAGTTTTATCTTTTAAGCTTCGATATGATACATCTATAAATTGGCAGAGTTTTTATGTAAAAAGAGATATTCAAGTTTTTTTGTAAGACAATAAATCCAACCATTGAAATTTAATTATTTGAATGAGATACATTTTTTGAAGATTGATAATGAAGTTATTGTACAACGATATCAGAGTATGAAAATTCGTAAGGAATAAGTGTAACTTATGAATTATGTCATTTTTAATATTTTTGTGATATTATTTTATATTTTTTTATCATCAAATTCATGACCAAAAATTCAAAGTTTGGCGTCGATGAAATTGCGCCCGCACTAAAGAAATTTCCTGGCTCCGTCCCTTGGGATGATAGAGCTACTTCCTAACCATATGCTCTAGTTATCCATCTTAAAGACTAAGGAAGAAAAATACATGTATTATAATTGTACCTCCAAATCAGCCAATGGAAGGAAGTTTTGGAAGGTGAAATGGTCATATATAAGCGCTAACATTCATACATTTCCTGACCATATTAAAAGCTAAAAATATCAAGAACAGAGAAAGTTGTTGGAATCAATTCTTCAAAATTTGTGAGTGAAATATGTTTCTATTTGACTTATGTGCTTTAATACAACCTACAAATTGTTATGTGCTTGTATACATGATGTAAGATGCTTTAATACCTTGTAGTAAACTGGAAATAAGTTAAGGTAAGCTTACTTGCAATGATGTTTCTTAACATAGTAAACTAAGTATAAAATTTATGATGTTGAAGTTCTATTAAAATAATTGTATGACATTAGCATTCATAAGTATGAAAATTGGTTATTGGTCGTATACAAGCTTGAATGGACAACCTAAACTTAAGTGATTGTTGAAGATGAGAAAGCAACATTAAAGTTCGACAATCATTAGTGGCAAAAAGAAAAAAAAGGAATTCTAGTCGAGAGAAGGCAAATTAAGTACTGACCAATATTATGTTAATGCCACTTTATTAATTTGAGCTCAAGTATACAACAATGAGTCCGTACTGGCCAAAAGAAAATAAAGATAGAGAATTATTCATTTAATCACACGCATCATTTATACTCTTGTACCATATTTTGCTCACGAGTTGTTGATAAACTCATTCTCTAATTCGTCTTCCTTTTTTTTAGATCAACATGACTAGAGGCTATGTGGAATATCTTGAGGATAGCTAGGTGATGACGCGAGATGGATTGGAATTTCATTGGACTATTTGGATGGGTGCATGGTCCTATGATAATAATGATGAAGACCTTTTTATGCTGGAACTTACTATTGCAATTAATGTTCCCTACAACACTACCAGTTTTAATGTAATATCTGTTGATATATGTGTTATCTAACTTCGTAAAAGGTTGCCACATGTAGTAGACGAAGCATGTGAGAAGAAAACCACTCCCTTTTTGTTAAATTCCAGTAGGGACATGTTGTGAAATTCGATATTCTCCTCCTCCTATTTCGATTTTTGAAAGGAAGAAGGTGTTAGTTGTTGTAACTTTTGTAAGAAAGAAGTATGTAGTGAACAAGTACTGCAACAAGTTATAGTATAACTTTTGATTGGAAGGTTGCAACTATTTTTCGTTTGAATCAGGTGAAAACATTTCTAATATTAACATATCGCTTCTGGTAGCGCAACTGTAGTGACTCACTTTAGCTACTCATCTCAAATTTTATATAAGTAATTGAATATATATAAAGCATTTGTACAAGATTTGTTTACTATCACAATTATTTTTTAAAAAAGTATTTAATAGGCCTAAAGTGATATGTTAACATTAGAAATGTTTTCACCAGATTCAAACAAAAAATAATTGCAACCTTCCAATCAAAGTTATACCATAACTTTTTGCAGTACTTGTTCAGTGCAGACTTTTTCTTACAAGAGTTACAACAACCAACACTTTCTTCCTTTCAAAAATCAAAATAGGAGAAGGAGAATATCAGACTTCACAACCTGCCCCTACTGGGATTTAACAAAAAGGGAGTGATCTTTCATTTTCTTCTCACATACTTCATCTAATACATGTGGCTACTTTTTACGTATTCAGATAACACATATGTCAATAGATATTACATTAAAACTGGTAGTGTAGTAGCAAACATTAATTGTAACAGTAAATTCTAGCATAAAAAGGTCTTCATCATCAGTATTATAGGATCATACATCCATCCAAATAGTCCAAAGAAATTCCAATCCATCTCGCGTCATCACCCAGCTATCTGATAAGTGTATTTTATACACTTATTCGATACCTTAAAATAAAGATATTTGATGGTTCTTTTGACAAATTATATTCTAAATTGTTGTTTCTCATTTTTAATAGATAAATTCTATGAATGAAAAGGAAATTGAAGGAATGAAGTAAAAAAGAGCGAAATCCAAAAGTTGGGGACCAAGTTGTAAAAATTCAATAGTTGATTCGGACCATGAATCGAAAATTGAAATGTTTGGAGGTCAAATTGAATAATTTAGAAAGTGAAGGACTTGGATTGAATCAAAGAATACATGGATTGAAACAAAAAAATGGCTCAAGGACTGAAATTTATTGTATGGAAAGATCGAGGACTTGATGAGTAATATAGTATTAAAGTATTTGAATAGGAGTCAAACTTGGTGGCTACGGAGGACATAGCCTAGCCAACAACTTCTTTCCTTCAATCGCCACAAATTAATTTCAATAGTAACTAGTAAGTCAGCCCTCAAATATGTGGCAAAATTCTATAATATTGGCTATATATATATATATATATATATATATATATATAATTGAAGGAGAGGAATTTGACAGAAGAGACGCACGGGAATTGAGGAGAGATTCAGCCATTATTATACAATTTACACACATATGTGAGGAGACGCGCATGGAAATTGAGAGCCAATATTATAGAATTTTGCCACATATTTGAGGGCTGACTTACTAGTTACTATTGAAATTAATTTGTGGCGATTGAAGGAAAGAAGTTGTTGGCTACAATTAATATAGAGATAGTACTGTCAAGTGCAATGATAATACACGGAAATTGAGGCATGTTTTTGGAGAGATACATTAAAAAAGGCAGCAGTTGAGGAAAGGATTTACTCGTAAGCGGCAAAGACGGCAGAAAGCATAATTGGAAATTATTTACGTTCTGTCAACTTCCGATGATGTCTTTCATAATTTCTTTTTCTTTTTTCATTAATATGTATAGCTAAATTTAATTTTAGGGTGAACAATGTAACATATTTGGGACCTTTATTTTGTTGAATTAAAATTCTAGTACTTTTATATTTTATGTGTTGATTTTAATGTTGTTTTTAATGCATTTGATTACTTGATCACTAATTAGATGATTTGTGAACGATAATTACGTAGAGATTCGGATTTTTGTTTAGACCACGTATTAAAATTCGGTAAATTAATCTAACGTGTAGAGATACCTATATTTATTGCTGTGATCCTATAGAAATTCTTAGAACTGTTATTTCGTTTAATTAAATTTAATTTGTATAGAGATATGGAATTGAATTAATTAAATAAACTCAACGAGAACTCGAGATGGATAAGTTGAATACAATAGAAGAATTCGACTGAACATTACTTTAGTTTTATGAATCTCGATATTAGAAATAAAGGTGACCAATAGGTGAATTTGTTCCGCCCTAGCTAATCCCCATTTATTAATTGAATCTCACTAATTTTCTATTGCATTCACGAAATTTTTAGTAGTTAGATTTAAAAATCACATTTAATCATTATTTATTTATTTATTTTCATTAAATAGAAGTTAGGAATAATAAATTGAATACTAAAGTATAGTCCTCGTGTAAACGATAATCCAGACTAAAAAGATCCACTTTACTACTTGTTACGATCCGTCCACTTACGAGATAAAATCGACAACAAGTTTTAGGCCCGTTGCCGGGAACTATTATTTTTAATCTTAATTTAATTTATTTATTTATTTATTTTATTTTTTATCTTATTTTTAAATGTTATTTGATTTGCTTATTTTCTTTTATATACAAAAAACTGTGTTCGTTGTATGCTCCGTGCCCAAGACGACTATCTTAAACTGTTTGATTCGAAAATAGAACGTACCTTTAGACGAAAACGTAAGGAACACAAACAAAAACAGCAACATCAAATGGCTGACAATCTAAACAATCCTAACCCTATACAGCCAATTAGACAAATGACCGTGAGATCTCAACAGCAAGAGCAAAGGGAAGTAAATGAAGGGGACTCGTCAATTTCTATGTTTTTGATGCCTATAGCAGCACCCGCGCGGTCCAGCGTAGTATATCCAGATTTTGGGATAAACAACTTTCAGATACGGGCTGATCAAATTAATTTGATGAGCAACACTCTGTAATTTTATGGGTTACCTCATGAGAATCCAAACACACGTATCTCAAGGTTTCTCAGGAATTGCCAGAATTGTCATGCTCTTGAGGTTAATGAGGACGCCATCAAGCGGCTATTATTCTCATATACACTGAGAGATGCAGCATTGGAATGGCTGGATGTCGAACCGGATGGAAGTACTATCACATGGGAGGAACTGACTAGAAAATTCTGCAATAAGTTCTTTCCATCAGGCAAGGTAGCAAAAATCAGACTGAAAATTCAAAATTTTCAACAGAGAGATGGGGAGAGCTATCACGAAACATGGAACAAATTTAAGGAGTTGATGAGGAAGTGTCCAAATCATGGGATAACTATTGGAAATCAAGTGCGGTATTTCTACACGGGACTTTCACCACTGTCCAAATCTCAAGTGAATTCCTCTGTAATAAGTTCTTTCCAAATCTCAAGTGGATCGATCATAGGAAAATCAGTGCAACAATGTATGGATCTATTTGAGTTGATTGCTACTACTCATTCCATGTTTTCATCAGAAATAGTGGTGCCTCCAAAAGCAGCAGGAATATATGAATTAGACAGCACAACATCTACCAACGCCCAAATAGCAGCATTAACAAAACAAGTAGAGTTATTGGTGAAGTCAGAAACAAAAGGAGCACATGCAGTAATAACTAGCCCATCTTGCAAAAATTGCGGGGCAAATCACCTAACAGAAAATTGCACGTCCATGGGCTTTCCAGAGGAACAAGTCAATTTCATTCAAAATGACTCTCAAAATTTTAATCCATTTTCACAAACATATAACCCAGGATAGAGACAATACCCAAACTTCATATGGGCGGATAATCAGCAAGGGAACGGTTCAAACAATGCACAACAGGAGAAAAAACCAAGTTTGGTGGAGATGTTCAACTAGTACATGCAGAAGACAGACAAGGTGTTCCAGCAGATTGACACTAACTTTTTAGAATCAGCAAGCATCCATTAAGAAGCTGGAAACTCAAATTGGTCAGATTACTCAACAGCTTGCAGAACGCCCACATGGGACATTGTCAGGGAACACAATGGTCAATCCAAAAGAGCAAGTGCAAGCTATTACGACTAGAAGTGGAGTGCAACTTCTAGAGATACATGTGAAGAGACCAGACAGAAAAGACAAAGAAGTAATGGGTGAAGAGGTTGAGACAGAAGCAGAGTCTGAACAATCAACTAACGAGGAGGATAAAAGGAAAGAAACACCCACAGTGAGAGCACCCAGCCACGTGAAAGCTTATGTGCCACCAATTACCTTCCCTCAGAGGCTACAGAGAAAGAAGTTGGACAAGCAGTTTGTCAAGTTTGTGGAGATTTTCAAGAAACTGCACATCAATATACCATTTGCAGATGCAATTGCCCAAATGCCCAGCTATACTAAATTCTTGAAGGAGATCCTGTTTAGCAAAAGAAAGCTGGAAGAACATGAGACAGACTACCTGAACGAGGAGTGCAGTGCAATTCTATTGAAAAAGCTACCTCATAAACTAAAAGACCCAGGGAGTTTCACGATACCTTGCACAATTGGTTCTAATTATTTTTAATATTCTTTATGCGATTTAGGTGCCAGTGTTAATTTAATGCCTCTCTCTGTTTACAGATATCTTGGATTGGGAGAAGCAAAACCTACAACAATCTCATTATAACTGGCTGACAGATCAATCAAACGACCGAAGGGGATTATTGAAGATGTGCTAGTCAAAGTTGATAAATTCATTTTTCCGGCTGACTTCATCGTACTGGACATGGAGGAGGATTCAAACATCCCTCTAATCTTGGGAAGACCCTTCTTGGCTACCGAAAGAGCGCTAATTGATGTTTACGATGGAAAGATGATTCTTCGGGTGGACAATGAGCAAGTCATATTCAATATGTTCAAGGTGATGAAACATCCATTGACTTCAGACGTCTATTGTCAAGTAGGTATTGTTGAAGAGTTGGTGGCAGATACATTTGAGACAGGGCATCAAACAGTTCTTTGTGAAGCAGAAATTACACAATGGGGAGCAACAAGTGCAGAAAAACTGAACGTGTCGTCAACTTGGCTAAGCAACCAATAGAAAGAAGACATTGATAGTATGAATCTCTTGGTGACAACCCTTGACCCCAGTACCTTCAGTAGAAAAGGCACCCACTCTTGAACTAAAGCCCTTGCCTTCACATCTCCGTTATGCTTATTTGAGAGAATCTACAACACTTCTAGTAATCATTGTAAATGACATGACATTGGAAGAGAAGAATAAATTGTTTGAGGTACTCAAGCAGCACAAAATAGCAATTGGATGGACAATAGCTGACATCAAAGGAATAAGTCCAACTCTTTGTATGCATAAGATCTTAATGGAGGACGGGTCAAAACCATCAGTGGAAGGACAACTCAGATTAAATCCAACCTTTAAGGAAGTAGTGCGAAAAGAAGTGCTGAAATTGTTGGATGCAGGTATTATCTATCCCATCTCTGATAGTTCATGGGTGAGTCCAGTGCATGTTGTGCCTAAAAAGGGTGGAATCACAGTGGAGAAAAATGAGAACAACGAGCTGATTCCAACACGATTAGTGGCAGGGTGGAGAATATGTATTGATTACAGAAAGCTAAATAATGTAACCAGAAAGGATCATTTTTCATTGCCATTCATTGATCAAATGTTGGAGAGGTTGGCCAGTCATTCTCATTACTCTTTTCTGGACGGATAATCAGGGTACAATCAGATAGTCATGGTTGATTGCTCGATTTTTCACACACACACATTAGTTTTTGTATTGGAAGAGTGGATATTAGTTTGGAACTGTGACTTTGAAGCATGTTTATAGAGTAAACACTAAATCTTGAATCCTGATGTGAGAAGTTAAATTGTCCAACCGAATATTTTTCCAAACTTGTGTGTTATTTATTATTTATTTATAGTTTTGTTTGAGGACAAACAAATGTTTAAGTTTGGGAGTATTTGATAAGTGTATTTTATACACTTATTCGGTACTTTGAAATAAAGATATTGATGGTTCTTTTGACAAATTATATTTTAAATTATTGTTTCTTATTTTTAATAGGTAAATTCTATGAATGAAAAGAGAATTGAAGGAATGAAGCAAAAAAGAGCGAAATTCAAAAGTTGGGGACCAAGTTGTAAAAATTCAATAGTTGATTCGGACCATGAATCGAAAATTGAAATGTTTGGAGGTCAAATTGAATAATTTAGAAAGTGAAGGACTTGGATTGAATCAAAGAATACATGGATTGAAACAAAAAAATGGCTCAAGGACTGAAATTTATTGTATGGAAAGATCGAGGACTTGATGAGTAATATAGTATTAAAGTATTTGAATAGGAGTCAAACTTGGTGGCTACGGAGGACATAGCCTAGCCAACAACTTCTTTCCTTCAATCGCCACAAATTAATTTCAATAGTAACTAGTAAGTCAGCCCTCAAATATGTGGCAAAATTAGAGAGAGAGAGAGAGAGAGAGAGAGAATTGAAGGAGAGGAATTTGACAAAAGAGACGCACGGGAATTGAGGAGAAATTCAACCATTATTATACAATTTACGCACATATTTGAGGAGATGCGCACGGAAATTGAGAGCCAATATTATAGAATTTAGCCACATATTTGAGGGCTGACTTACTAGTTACTATTGAAATTAATTTGTGGCCGCTGAAGGAAAGAAGTTGTTGGCTGCAATTAATATGGAGATAGAAACTGTCAAGTGCAATGATAATACACGGAAATTGAGGCTGGTTTTTGGAGAGATACATTAAAAAAGGCAGCAGCTGGGGAAAGAATTTACTCGTAAGCGGCAAAGACGGCAGAAAACATAATTGGAAATTATTTACGTTCTGTCAACTTCCGGCGATATCTTCCATAATTTCTTTTTCTTTTTTCATTAATATGCATAGCTAAATTTAATTTTAGGGCGAACAATGTAGCCTATTTGAGACCTTTATTTCGTTAAATTAAGATTCTAGTACTTTTATATTTTATATGTTGATTTTAATGTTGTTCTTAATGCATTTAATTACTTGATCACTAATTAGATGATTTGTGAACAATAATTACGTAGAGATGCAGATTTTTGTTTCGACCACATATTAAAATTCGGTAAATTAATGTAACGTGTAGAGATACTTATATTAATTGCTGCGGTCCTATAGAAATTCTTAAAACTGTTATTTCGTTTAATTAAATTTAATTTGCATAAAGATATGGAATTGAATTAATTCAATAGGCTCAACGAGAACTCGAGAGGGATAAGTTGAATACAATAGAAGAATTTAAATGAACACTACTTTAATTTTATGAATCTCGATATTAGAAATAAAGGTGACCAATAGGTGAATTTGTTCCGCCCTAGCTAATCCCCATTTATTAATTGAATTCTCACTAATTTTCTGTTGCATTCACGAAATTTCTAGTAGTTAGCTTTAAAAATCACATTTAATCATTTTTTATTTATTTATTTTCATTAAATAGAAGTTATGAATAATAAATAGAGCACTAAAGTATAGTTCTCGTGGAAACGATAATACGAACTAAAAGGATCCACTTTACTACTTGTTACGATCCATTCACTTGCGAGATAAAATCGATCTAAAAAAGGAAGATGAATTGGAGAATTAGTTTATCAGCAACTCGTAAGCGAAATATGGTGCAAGAGATGATATGAATAATTCTTTATCTTCATTTTCTTTTGGCTAGTACGGACTCATTCTTATATACTTGAGCTCAAATTAATAAAGTGGCATTGACATAATATTGGCCGGTACTTAATTTGCCTTCTCCCAGCTAGAACTCTCTGTCTCTCTCTCCTCTCTTTGCCATTAATGATTGTCAAACTTTAATGTTGGTTTCTCAACTTCAACAATCATTTAAGGTCAGGTTGTCCATTCGACCTTGTATACAACCAATAACCAATTTCTGTACTTATGAATGCTCATGTCATACAATTATTTTAATAAAATTTCAACATCATGATTTTTAGACTTAGATTGCAAATATAGAATTTGAATGGAAAGAAAACAAATTCTAAGGAATTGAATTGTCTAGAAATTATTTTACTGAAAATTGTCAATTATTGTGTTTGATCGATATAATTTTTCACGTAACAAATGTTGAAATAAAAATATTTTTGTTGTTCGTTTGCCTTTGTTTTACATGAAAATTGTTAATTAAAGAAATAAAATTTACTGGTATTGGAGATAAAATTTGTTTCCATTGCGCAAAAAAAAAAAAATCATTTATCTTTTGGTGCTCGTTTGACTTTGTTTTACATAAAAATTATTAATTAAGGGAAAACATTTTTTTACAATTAAAGATAGAATTTGTTTCCATTGCAAAAAAAAAAAAAAAAAAAGAACAGTAGCCTAGAGAACCAAGAAAAGTCCCCTTCTCGAGAAAACCAAGAAAATCAATTTCATGGAAAAAACTATCAAACAGCCAAAAAGTGGAAATTGAAATTTGAATTCTATTTTCCATGAAAAATTCATGCATATCAAACAGGCCCTTAGTTCAATATGAGAAAAACATGATGTATTGCAAGTAAGCTTATCTTAACTTACTTCCAGTTTACCGTAGGATATTAAAGCATCTTACATCAACATGTATATTAGCACATTACAATTTGTAGGTAGTATTAAAGCACACAAGTCAAATAGAAACATATTTCACTCACAATTTCTGAAGAATTAATTCCAACAGCTTTCTCTGTTCTTGTTATTTTTAGCTTCTAATATGGTCAGGAAATGTATGAATGTTAGCACTTATATAGGGCCATTTCCACCTTTCAAAACTTCCTTCCATTGGTTGATTTGGATTTTTCTTCCTTAGTCTGTCAGGTAGATAACTAGACCATATGGTTAGGAAGTAGCTCTATCATCCCCTATGTGTTCACTTCCTTAACCTTTAATTTTGTAAACTAGACCACATGTTTTAGGAAGTAGCTGGATCATCTATATGTGTTTACTCCCTTAGCCTTTAAGTTGGTTAGGATGACCACATATTTAGGAAGTAGCTGGATCAACACCAATGTGTTCATTTCCTGCCCTTTGAATATAGTAAATATATACCTTTCACTAGAAAGTAGCTGCATCATTTCCTAGTGTCCACTACTTGATCAGGTAGCTAGATCATTTCCCTGTGGTTTATTTATTTTCTTTGGATTATAATCCTAAATTATTTATTTATTATATGTTATTCTCCGTTGCTAAAATATGGTGATTTAGTCATTCAAGAGATATTCGAAATTCTATTAAGAATCTTGTTCTTCAATTGATAGAAACGGCATGAAATATCGTTAGAAACATAAATGCTATAATGAATAAATATTAAAAACATTAAAGGTGTGTATGATTGCGATTATTGAAATTACATGGAAATAAATAAATTCCAAGCAATTGAATTGCATAGAAATCATTTATATGAAAATTATCAATTAAATGTGTTTGATTGATTTTATTTTTAACACAGAAAAATGTTATATTTATTTATTTCTAATGGTAGGTAGACGGAATGGAGAGGGGTAGATGAGAGAGAAAGAAAGAGCGAATTACTTGAAAAAATAAAAATCTACTCTCACTAAGGAAAATATTTTCCTTGTTTTCAAGGAAAATATGATCACATGACTAAAAGTATGATAATCTTTTTCTTGTAAAAAAAAATATCAATCCAAAAGCACGAAATTAAGAATTTTCGTGGAAAAATAATATTTTTTCACGACGAAAAATATTGACAATCAAATAATTCAAGTGCACTTCAAGTGCAATTTTAATGTGACGTAAAAATAAAATCTCAGTGTGAATATAATTATCCATGCCCTTTTAATTTTCACCTTCTATCATCGTATGAAATGACAATTATAACCTTAAGCCGTAATTAACAGAAATCGGTCAAGTTTCAATTGAACTAAAAAAATAGAGGACTCACGCGACTGAGAAAAAAAATAAAAAAATAATAATAGAGGCCTCACTCAACTGAAAAAAATAAATAAATTAATAATAATAAATGATGGGTGTATTATAGTTAGTTGCGTTACGGATAGGCGCCTTCTGGAAAGTTACAAATGTATTGCGTCTATATGATAACTTGGAGTGGAGGACAAAAATCGTAGTCAGATCCTCCTTCAATCATATCAAGAAGAATACGAAACCCACCCGAATATATTCATCTCTTCGCCAGGGCTATTCTCTTTTCTCTCTTTCTAATTCGTAGGCTGAAAATTTGCTGAGTTTTTGAGGTATGTTCTTATTCTTGGAAACTGGAATTTTGATATTGATTGCATTGAAGAGCTTTCCTTGGTTTTATATGGGTGCTTCAGGAATTTTTTGGGGTGTAACTTCATTTTGACCGCTTTTTTTCTGGTTGAAACGTCATGACGAAGAAATAGTTTATGGTCAGTGGAAAGAAGTTATAAGAAAATAGTTTAAAAAGTCACAATCTTAATACAAGTTGATTAAAACTTCAGTATTTAATCGATGTTAAGGTCACAACCTAAAATACTTCAGTATTCATATTGGTGTTCTCAAATGAGCTAGCATCTTGCGGGCATGTCAAGATGTGGGGCTCATTTGAGATGTTGAATTTAACCCTTAACTTACCCCACTAAATGTTGTTTGAGATCACCAATATTGGAATCCGATTGCTTGTTAGAGGTTTTAGAAAGATCCATTGGTCGTTTGAGCATTTTGGGCTATGCTACCATAGTCAGAACTGGAGTTCCATCTTAAAAGCATAAGCTTGTTAAAAAGGAGTAATCCAAGCCTTATATGTTGGTACGGGATTTATCTCTCAACATTTTGAAATAGGTTTGAAAGTATACTTTTTATGAATTATGTTGTCTTTGTATATGATGAATAGAGATGCTTCTGCTTATTTGTTTGTAGAGTATCTTTTTAAGCTGGATGGTATTCAGTTTTTCCATTTATCTTATTGCGAAGAATTCGAAATGAATTGTCTTTCTTTATGGTCTGCTCTTCTTTTTCTTCCTTGTATGATCAACAAGGATCTCATTGTGCCAAATAGCAATTATTCGCGGTACATGGTCTTGTTTATGATAAGCAAGGATACATTTTAGAGAATATAATACAAAGGATTGGAGTGAACAGACTAGTTGGAATGGCAGTACTTCTTTTTATAGATTACCTCTTAGACAAGCCATTCAGTATGTCACTTATTTCCGGGCCATTAAGGAGATATTTCTTTCAGATGAACTTATTGGAAGTCTGCAAACTACTTCTCATTATTGTGCAAAGTGGTGATCACCCTGTGTATTTGTAAGAATGCGCTTTTTTGTGTATGATTATTTCACGTTCATTATACTAATACAGGTCACTTAAGATAATCGGTTTTTTAGACCTATCCTGAAATATTTGCTATTTATTCCTTATGATGAACAGTTTTTTTGAAACTAACATGAGAAATAAGGAACATATAATTTTCTGAAATTCCCCCCCCCCCCCCCCCCCCCCCCCGCCGCCTTCTACATCTCCCGCGTAATGTCAATTATATTAAAACACTCTGTTTTGACTTTCTCATTGTTTCCTATACTGGGACTAGCTAATTGATATATTATTTTCTCAGTAATAATGTTTCCTATGGGTCAACATTACATTTAGTATTTAACTGTATTCAGATATATGATCTCAGCCAGTTGATTAGTCCAGTATACTTTAAAAGCTATTCGAGCCTTGCAAAATCCAAACAAATTGAATGGAACAACCGGTATGTGGATTCTCTGTTTTGCTCTTATGAGCTAAATCATTTTAGGTTCGATAACCATTGTTTAAATGAATTTTAATTAGTGGTTACTTGTCATGCAGTGTCATATCTACATTTCATGCAGTGTTCATTGCAACCATGTCACTGTACTTGACACTCTGTTCAGATCTCTATTCTGATGACCAGCTTCGTGGCCCGATTACACTTCGAAGTTCAAAATTGTCTACATCTGCTTTAGGCGTGAGTAATTTGTCCTCCTCTATGTTCTTGTTGCCTTAAGTGTTACCATTGTGAACCCCTCCCCTCTCTTCACCACTCAAAAAGAGGAGTAAATTGAAAAAAAATTAATGGAAACAAAAGCACATGAGACCTTAGATCGGATGTTCACGTCTGAAGGAGCCAACAAATGAATCCAATCTGTGCATGCTTCAATTTTCTTTTTCTTGCATTTAAATGTTTTGTCGAATGCAAATTTCTTTTCATTTTTGCATTTTAAGTGTAACTGTCCGCACTTGGTGGCTCAAAGACATGCATAGTTTCTATAATTCCAAATGAATATACATTTTAAAAATGCGTTGAGGTGATGTGTAAGAGAATATTTCTCGTTTACACCATAGGAGAGTGGTTTCTCTTTCTTGGCCATGACACTCTTACCCTTTAGATGATTGGTTCAACAAATGTTGTGTTTCTACTGTTCTAATGACAGGTATACTTTTGCGGTGTATCTGCTTTAAGTCCTTGTTTCCTAATCGATCAACTAATTGAATAAAGTATCATGAACCTTTGGGTCTATGGTAAACAAAATTTGTACAGCCTTTTTCAGGGCTCGTTACAGTTAAATAAATTCCTTTTCTTATCACATTGAAAATATTTAATCAGTTTCATATTCTTTTGATAGGTGTCTGTTGGTTATTTCATAACAGATCTCAGCATGATCCTTTGGTTTTATCCATCTCTTGGTGGAATGGAGTATGTAAGCACTGCCCCTTTTAATTCAGATATATATTAATATTAGTTGCCTTGTTTATACTGGTTGTCATTGTGTTTATTAGTGAGATGTTGTCATTTTCTTTATGGCTACTTCTGCTGTAGCCATTTTCATCTACCTGTTGTGTTAACAATCATCATGTGGAATTAACTTTGGGCAATGAGCAAGGTTATATTATCAACTGAATTGAAGATCAAATCACTCTTGAAACCTTCAATAATAGTGAAAATTGGTATAAAAAATAACGTACGGAAGTGATGACAGATTTATAGAAGTCTGTACTGAATTATTGGACTATAACTGAGAACCGTACGATATGCTGGGAGAAACAATCAACCCAAACAATATCAATACTGCAGACTGCAGCGATACAAAACAATTTTCCCCTAGTGTGAGCCTAAAACGATCAAATTGAGTATGTGCTATAAACACACTACTAGTTTTTAAGGTGGCAAACCTTCCATAAGGTGAATAAGAACTTGAGGAAAATGGAACATATATATAATTTCAGTATGTGCTATAAACACACTACTAGTTTTTAAGGTGGAAAACCTTCCATAAGATGAATAAGAACTTGAGGAAAATGGAGCATGGAGATAATATCAGTATGTGAAGGAAAATGAAGGTTATCTGTAGCTGAAACTTGAGGCATAAATAGAACTCTAACAAGAGAGGAAAAATCTCAACAGAAATGCAGGGAGATCTCGAGACATACATAGCTGACAATAGGAAGCTTGAATCATTAACCGCATGCTCCATGTTAAGACTTAAGTAGCAATGAGTTGTAACCTACTGTCAAAATTCAGATCAATCTAACCACAGATAGCCAAGATATCACGATTTTATAATACAATATAAATAATTGATTTTATACTAGAAATGAATGGACTCGCTAGTTCAACTAGTAACTCAATATTTCACTTTTTTTGTCCGAATCAATTCATGGGTCGAGGCTAAAAAGTGTAGTTCATGTTGATTCACTCATGAATGCCATGAAATGAGCAATAGAAACTCTGTTCCATGGAATATAAAGAATTTGGATAGAAATAGAAAAATTTTATTTGTCAAATCTGATCGTTGACTTCAATATGGGATGTTGACCAAGCCTCAATTATAATACGTTTGGGGTCTTAGAGAGGCCACTTTTTGGTTAGCTAAATCAAGTCTTTTGTCTCAGAAACTACTTATTATTATTTTTTTAATACCAATTTACCCCCATTTTTGGAGGTTGCGAAGGTAATTTACATATAAAATATATAGGGTTATGCCATCTTTAGTTTCGTGTTGCCAATTAGAAGGGACAATGTTTTCACATATATTTTCTGATCCCAAAAGGAAACTGTAGATTGGTTTGGTAAATTAAAATGTTTATGAAATAATTTCAGGTAATTCATCATCTTCTCTCTATGACGGGCGTGACCTATGCTATGTTGACGGGTGAAGCGCAGGTTTACACATTCATGGTTCTATTTTCAGAGGCAACTACCCCATCAATCAATCTGAGATGGTAGAGTTGGGGTGCCCATACTAATCCCTTGCTTAAGTTAGATTTTGTTTTGCACCTTTTGACATCAATCCTGATCTTTTGGAAAGGTATCTAGACGAGACTGGAATGAAGAGGTCCACAGCATATATTATCAATGGAGTTGTAATGTTCTTAGTATGGCTAGTAAGTGAGCGAGTAAATATATATAATGATTTTCTGCACCTCTTATATTTCCATTTACATTATACATTTCTTTTGGTGGTCTACTACTTCAGCACATCTTATTTATTTAGTATTTTTCCTCACAGCTTGAAATGCCTAATAAAATCTGTCATTTGCAGGTTGCAAGAATACTACTATTTGTTTATTTGTTTTATCACGCCTACCTGCATTATGATCAGGTAATATTAAGAGCTTTAGAAGTTTGAGCTACTTTGTGCAGATCCTTGCTGCGTTACATTTTTATATGAAGATTCTCGTAAGATTGACATTAGAGTACCGGATTTTTTCTCTAGATTTTAAATTGTGGCAACCACAATATATGAGAGATTATAATACTCTTTCCTTCATGTCTAAAATCAGTTGACCATATTTATTCCAGCAGAGAAACACATATGCAGAATGCATATTTCATTTCATTTTCGCTTTCAAGTTGTAGCAGCGCATATTTATCAATAACATCTCGATTTGCATTTTATTGTTCTGTTCTTTTCTCCTGCAACAGGTGAAGCAGATGCACGTCTTTGGGCGTCAATTGGTACTTGTTATTCCCTCACTGCTCACTGTCATGAACTTAATTTGGTTTTGGAAAATTTTCAAGGGACTAAAGAAAACGCTAGCGAAAAGGCATTGAGTATTATTGTGCAGGAATTGCTCTCAGAATTTATCAAGGCCGAGGGAAATGCCAATTCTACTTATATGCAGTCTATATTTACCTGTGAATTCTCCCCTGTAAAAGAACAATAAATGAAAGAGATACAGAGTCTGATACAGATAGGTGTTAAACTTTGTTTATAGGGAGTTAACTTTGTTGAGGATGAAACATGTTCAGCCTGGTGCATCAGGATTGCAATTCTGCATGATAAACTTAAAAAGTTGAAGTAGAAGAGAGTATAGACTTTATGGTGTTTTGAATAGAAGAATATCTTTTACTATGATATGTTAGAAGGGAGAAACTTTGTCCTCTAGAAATATCGAAAAGAATAAGAGGAATAAAAATAGAGCAAGAACTATTCAAGTTAAGACAAAGATTTACTTGTGACCCTCTCTAAAATCTTTTAGTCAGAAGGCATACAAATTTTGGATTTTAGTCGTGTCGCTATTCATTTTGTCAAAATAATCTTGTTTATGTGTGAGGAATTATATTGAAAATAAAATTTAAATGATACTTGTGACCTTCTCTAGAATCTTTATTTATAGAGCCACCTTCAAAATTCTTTTTTCTGAATGATATATTGGAGTTGACTGCTTTTTGACAAAGTAGAAAAAAAGTATGCTATAGACAGGCATGGGAGTTGTTGTCTCACTATTAGACAGCAATATTATATTAAGAAATACAATAAAAAAAATTTCTCTAAATTTTACTTCTTAAAGTCTTGCTGCAGAAACTGCTAGTTTTGCTGAATATTTAATTTGATGAACAGAATTATTCTGAGTGTTCAGACTATGTTTGACAGAATTTGGCAACAACCAATCATAGGAAAACAACTGTCCCTTTGTATCAATTCTGTCAGACATATTCTGTAAGTATAGCATCTCTCTAATGCACATTGTGATGAAGTGATTGGGTTATACTGCTAATTGCACTTTAAATGGTGAAGTACTAATAAAAAGTTGTTATTGCTACGATAATGTAAAGACAATGTTATAATGACAAGGTCGATCGTGCACCTTTTCAATTAGTTGCATACTCGTACTAGGAATAGCAAAGATAATCACCTGAATTTAGACCATCTGTGGTGGCACGAAACCATAAAGAAATGATATCCATGACATGCAAATTCATGGATAATTCGATCAATATGACGGATTATTCATTTGTTATTGTCAAATTCGATCAATATAAATTAATAATTTATTAGCTTAATGTATATTAATCATTCGATTGTTGACTGCATTGTAGATCAGCATCTTTTTCATAAAATGAAAAATTTCTAAATGATGCTCCTTGGCCAAAGTCGATGATTGGAGGTGAGGTTACGGAGGGTATTTTTAATGAGGGCCAAGTCAAAATATCATTTTTCCATTTTAACCAAAAAAATTGCCAATCATTAAATTGACATTTTGTTGAATAAAAGATAAATATATCCTTAAAAAGTTTATACAATTACAAGGTAGAATTTTGTTTAAAAAGACAAAAATACCCATAAGTTACAGATTAAAAAATCAAGTACTTTTCAATTTATATTTATTTACTCTATTTAATTATTTATTTTGAACGCTTACTCATATAAAAAATTAATATTTCATTTACTTTCTTGTTTAAATATTTCATTAATTAATTATCTTAATTGGTTATGTATATTATTTATTTAATCAATTGTTTAAATAAAAAAATAATATTTAATTTGATTTCTCATTTAAATATTTCATTAACTAATTATCTTAATTGATTATGTATATTTAATTTATTGTTTAATTATTTATTTTAAACACTTACTCAAATAAAATAATAATATTTAATTTGATTTCTCTTTTAAATATTTCATTAATTAATCATCTTAATTAGTGCTTTAATTGTTTATTTTAAAGACTTACCCAAATAAAAGAAATTAATATTTAATTTAGTTTCTCGTTTAAATATTTCTTTACTAATTACCTTAATTGGTTATGTATATTGTTTATTTAATATTTAATTACTTTATTTAATTATTTATTTAATCACTGATTTAAATAAAAAAATTAATATTTATTTTAATTTCTTATTTAAGTATTTCTTTAATTAATTGTCTTAATTAGTTATGTATATTATTTATTTATTGTTTAATTACTTTGTTTAATTATTTATTTAGCCCCGTTTGTTTCCCATTATTTGTCCATTAAAATGAAAAATATGAACGTTATCCATCATATCAAATAATATATTTGACTTTTTATCTCTTGTGTGGATCCCGTAACGACTATATTTTTCATTTTCATTTTTACATTAATGTGTACCAAACGGGG
>NC_036259.1:10510422-10545075 GCF_002742605.1 Olea europaea var. sylvestris | reverse complement strand
TATTTTCATGTACAACAATTTTTGTTGATTGATCTACACAGTTGAAGGGGTGTATGAATTTAAATATCTCTTTCTACTCCCCTTTCTTCTCGAAAAAAATTTTGCTGGTTGTAATGGCTAGTAGTGTTTTCTTAGTATTTTTTTTTTTATGGAATTGATTTAGATTTTCTTCCAAATTGTATAAAAAATGCATATTTTCCTTTCCACCTTCTTGTTTAGGCTGTATATTTAATTATCTTCCTAAAAAGTATTGGCTGATTTTAGTTGGGTAAATTGACATTAATTTAGTAAATTCATTTTTGTTGGAATATAGAGAAAGTATTGCTTTAGTTTTATTTTTTATGTTGATTTGGTGAATTCATTTTTGTTGAAATTTCGAATATTTAATTTTACTAATTTTATTGTGGATGCTTAAAAACAAAAACACAAAAAAAAAAAAAATTGCTCCACACCGTGCAGAGTAACTCCGCACTTCGTGAGAGCAAAGTGCGAAGTTGCTCCCACAAATGCGGAGTAATTCCGCACACTCCGCACAAAATGTGCGGAGTTACGGACAACTCCGCACAAAAGTGCAGAGCAACTCCGTACTGTGCGAAGTTGCTTCATACTTTGGTCACTCACCACAGTGCGGAGAGATCAAGTGATCTCTTCGAACTGTGCGAAGAGAGACTGTGCGAAGAGTTTCTTCTAACTCTTCAGAGAGTCCAACTGCATCAGTCTCCAACTGGGATGCTGAGGAAACAACCTGCAGTATAATATTAGAGGATAATCCTCTTGTAGATTTTGTTGAGCTTCCTGATACGTGTCAAGGTCTATATTATTGCAACATTTTAAGTGGAGTCATCAGAGGGGCTCTTGAGATGGTGAGATGTCTTTCCTCTATGAACATCTTATCCTTACTATATATATGATGCTTTTGGATTTGGCATCTGGTACATGTATTTTCAAAAATTTGTTTATTTCATTATATGATTGAAAATTTGTTTAAATTCTAACAACTTATTACAGAGTTTAGCATTTGGACCTTTCAATTAATTGATGTAGACCTTTCAATTAATTGATGTAGATCGCAGACTTATGCATGGGGATTTTCCAAAAACTCTCACAGAAAAAAGAAAGTGAGTTGAACAAAAAGAAAAGCAACTTCAACCCAAAAAATGATGCTTCTAGAGTGGCCATCTGCTACATGCATTTTCATAAATTTGTTTATAATGAATCTGTTTTGTTTTTGTAAAATTTGCCATTTAATATGTTGATTGTTGAACTTCTCCCTATTAAAATTATTTATTATGATATAAAAGCTTTATCAGGGAGAGAGCTGGGAAAAAGGGGGGGATCAAGTATCTAAGGGGGAAATGATAGAAATATGTCACTTGATCAAGATGAATAGAAAAACTCCACCATGTTAGAATAAACTCGTGTATATATTGAGCACGAACCAAGGTGACACACAATTTTCTTTCTTTGTTCAGGTGTCAATGAAAACTGAAGCCACATGGCTATGAGCTATGCTTAGAGGGGATGATGCATTTGAGTTGCAGGTGAAACTTCTGAAGCAACTTCCCGAGGAGTATCCATACAACGACGACGAGTAATGTTCTTCCTTTTCCTCCACAGATCCAATCTATGATTTTTTTTTAATTTTACCCCTCTTTCTAGATCTAAGGTACTCAAAAATGCAAATACATTATGCTGTAAATACGGTATGATGCAAATACGGTATGCTGTAAATATGGTATGCTGCATATACGGTAAGCTACAAATACGGTATGTTGCATATACGGTATGAATGAATCAATTTCGTCCACTACAATAAATTACTGTATTTGCAGCTTACCATATACGCTGCTTACCGTATTTGCAACTTACCGTATATGCAGCCTACCGTATTTGTAGGCAATTTATCGTATTTACAACTTACCGTATATGCTACTTACCGTATTTTTAGCTTACCGTATACACTGATTTTTGCACTTACAAATATCGAGAATGCAGAACACCATACATTTACTTACCAAACCGAATGTCAGAAAAAATTTCAGATTTTTATTTTTCAACATAAGCATAAAATAAATATTAAAATATATGAAGGACAAAATAAAAAACGCATATGAATATACAAGTCGATTTATAATTTTGTGTTCAATCTTCAATTTTCCAATATTGAATTACACAAAATTTAGAAATATAATCTTTACATTCAACTCAATCGTATCGACACTATCAAAAAATACGGGCAAAATAGTTTATATAATCTCGTATATTTCTTATTCAAACATGAAATATATAAGCATATTTTTCTAAATAATACAATACTGTTTCAATTATAAAAATAATTTGCAATCATTTTCTTATATTATGGAAATATTTCCAAATATTACTGCAAGAACTTTCCAAAAAACTAAAATTCATACGCTAATAAAAATGCGATAAATACAAAATTCTTGCAATGCACGTGACAGTGACTAGTTGTGTATTTAATATTTCATTACGTTATTTAATTATTATTTTAATCACTTATTTGAATAAAAAATTAATTTTTTAATATTTTAGTAATTAATTATATTAATTGATTATGTATATTATTAGTAATTAATATTTAATTACTTATTTAAACAAAAATATTATACCATAATGTACAAGTGGCATAACATTATTGGAGAGTTGAAAAACAGTTTTTTCGATCCTCAACTCATGAAATTTCATGTGTACATTATAAACATCCTTATGAATTATTAAATAATTTATAATTATTAAATAATTTTTTTATTGATTAAATTTTTTAAATAATATTAAAATAAGAAAACGTTTTTTTTATGCGGTTGCCTCGCCTAATCTCGCATTACCCTTAGCTTGACATCAACGCATCGCCATTCATTATGACTTTTAGAATACTAAAATTAGTTCATGTAAAATTATCCAATATTTAATTTGATTTCTCTTTTAAATATTTCTTTTTTAGTTACCTTAATTGGTTATGTATATTTAATTACTTTATTTAATTATTTATTTTAAATACTTACTCAAATAAAAAATTAATATTTAATTTAATTTTTATTTAAATATTTCATTAATTAATTACCTTAATTGGTTATGTATATTGTTTATCTAATATTTCATTACTTTATTTAATTATTTATTTAAACACTTATTCGAATAGAAATTAATATTTAATTTAATTTATTATTTAAATATCTCATTAATTAATTATCTTAATTGGTTATGTATATTATTTATTTAATATATCATTAGAACATAAATCACACGGTGAATAAGAATATCTAACAGAGATGGGAGTCGAACATTAGGTACGATTACATTTTCAAGATATCGAGCATTATTTAAGAATGCTGAAACTATATTTCCTTTGCTAAATGAAGTCAAGTGGGAAGTTCTCGATTATAATATGTTACTCTCTACCCAACGGATGTGTAATATCTATTTAAATTATATATACGCTCTATTTATAGTATGTTATTAATTTTCTCAATTTTCTCTATTTATAGTATGTTATTAATTTTCTCAATTTTCTCTATTTATAGTATGTTATTAATTTTCTCAATTTTCTCTATTTATAGTATGTTATTAATTTTCTCAATTTTCTCTATTTATAGTATGTTATTAATTACATCATAATTGACCTGGCGAATATATAATATCTATTTAAATCTTATGTACTCTTTATTTATAGTATGTTATTGATTTCCTCAAATTTATTTATTTATAGTGTGTTGTAATTAAAAGTAATTAGTTATTTATTATACAATTACGTAAAAACTAAAGTATCACAAACATTTCAAAAAAAACTTACATTTTAAATTATTACAACTACGGATCACAATGTATATAAAAGAACGCTTACATTCAAAAAAATGTTTACATTTTAATGTGTGTTTGTTTTAATAGCTCTACACCACGTTCGGTGCTAAAAATTCAATGTATTTCAATTAAGGCTGTCAACGAATTGGATTTTGATCCGAATCCTATGAAATCAATGAGAGATGGATTTAGGTTCTCAATTCGATAACCAATCCAGATTCGAATCTGATAATCCATTAACTAAATGAATCAATGGATTGGATTTTTTCAACTTCAGATCGGATATCCGATAACGTAGTTAATCAGATATGGATTTAACATTCAAATATCTATCGGATTATCGTATCGGATCGGATAGGATAATTATTCTTAACGGATTGAATCGGATTGGAGCAAATCCGATCCATTTACAGCCATAACTTCAATGCGAAGACTCCACAATCATCCCGACCGATTTCACGGAAGAGGTTGGACAACGTACTGTCGAAAGATGTTCTCTTCTTTGCTTCGATTGTGTACAGAGAAGCAATGTGTTGTGATAGCAATCTAGTCCTCTTGCTAACCATTTGCTCTTGCCAGTCAATAACATGTTTCTTACAAGGTGTCACTTTCATTGCCCTCTCCGACATAATTGTCACATCTTTCAAACTCAAGATATTATCTGTCAAGTTAGGGGTCCTCTTTGGCATAGTTTATGTCTATTATTTATTTAATATTTAATTACTTTGTTTAATAATTTATTTAATCACTTAATTAAATAAAAAAATAATATTTAATTTAATTTCTTATTTAGATATTTCATTAATTAATTATCTTAATTGGTTATGTATCTTCAAGCTGATATATTAACATTTCATCGAATTAATAACCGTGCATCGAGATTTCGAAATAACGTACAACATAAATCATAAATGAATAATATGTACCTCAGAATCGTCAATGAGAGCTGATAACTGTCAGCTCTGTCCCCATGGATAGTTTTTGAATGTGTCAATGTTATCAACAAAATGAAAGATGTTGATCGACGTCTTCTTGTGATGATACCTCAGTATGCTCTTTAGTATAAACACCATTTCTAACTTCAACTTGTCAGACATATCGTCGCATTCCCTAAATGCGTCTCATAACTATGTCAAAGTTACCATCGTAAGCAGGATTGGCGTAACAGGTCTGTGTGCTCTTCATCCAACAAATCTAAGACTAATGTGAAGTTGGCAAATTTATAATTCGATGCAACTTTGTCAGAAATCTGTCTCAAAGCGACCAAATGGTAATACATCCTGTAAAATTTAAAATATTTGAACTTTGTGTAAGAGACAATGGATAAAGCACAATATTTGAAAATTAAATCGTTTATTTACTTATTTAAATTTTTTTTATTGAATATTTAATAGATTATTTAAATTGTTTATTTATTTATTTGAATTGTTTATCGAATATTTAATTGTTAATTATTTATTTAAATTGTTCATTTAAATTATTTATTCACTATTTAAATGTGTATTTAAATTATTTATTTTAATTTTTTAGTAGTTTATTTAATAATTATTTTAATTGTTAATTGAATGTTTAATTGTTCATTTTAAATGTTAATTATTTATTTGATATTTTATTACTTATTTTTATTATTTATATTTATGGTTCATTTGAATTATTTATTTAATACTTAAATGTTAATTATTTAGTTCAATTGTTTATTTAATATTTAATTACTTATTTGAATTACTTATTTTTTATTTTTTATATTTATTGTTCATTGAAATTATTTATTTAATATGTAAATGCTAATTATTATTTTCAGTTGTTTGTTTGGATTTTTTATTTAATATTTAATTACTTATTTAAACTTTTATTATTATTTATATTTATTTGTTATTTATGTTAATTAATTATTTTTATTGCTTAATTAATATTTAATTTACTTGTTTATTGAATTTATTTCAGTTAGTTATTTATTGAATTTATTTCAGTTAGTTATTTATTATTTCAATTAATTATTTTATTAATATTTATTTAATTTATTCAATTAGTTTATTATTTAATTAGTTATTTATTATTTACTTAAATAAACAATATGCATAAATAATTAACATAATTCATGAAATATTTAAATAAACAAATAAATTATAAAATAAATAATTATATATTAAACAAATAATATACATAAAAAATTAAAGTAATTACTTAAATATTTAAATAAACAATTAAATTAAATATTGATTTTATTAAATTATTTTTAATATTTAATTTAAATTTTTATTTAAATATTTCATTAATTAATTTAATTGGTTATGTATATTGTTTGTTTAATATTTAGTTACTCTATTTAATTACTTATTTTAATTGTTTATTTAATTTTTATTTATTCATTTAATTATTTATATTAGTTTCTTATTTATATTAATTGTTTATTGAATATTCAATTGTTTATTATATTTATTCATTATTTAAATTATTTATTTTTTAAATAAAATGAAATAAAAAATAATTAATTATTTTATTTAAATAAATAATTTACATATTCATGAAATATTTATAAACAATTAAATTCGGTATTAAAAAAATTTGAAAAATGGCTGGCACGCTGGGCCTATCCAGACGGGGTCTGGGTCGTCTTGTAAAATCTTGTAAATTTATTCACTTTATCCTTGCATCTCGGAGCTATTAATGGGAAAGGATAAAAAAGTCTATGTATAGTTGCTTGTTTCCATGAAGGTGATTTTGAGATATGAGTTTCATTCATGAGATTTCTCAAACCTTATTTATTCTAGCTGTCTTTGTTCAAGACAAAAGGGACTTGGTTTTAGTTCATGGAGAAAATTGTGGCTTGAAGGAAGATCATGTAGCTGTTACCAGAACTTTTGTTTGATGATGAACCGAGTTGGAGAGAAAAGGTCCTTCCATTGACACTCCCGTTGAGCTGATTTTTCGCTAAATGCTCCAATACCAAAATTAATATTGGCCTCCATTGTCCCTTCTGTTTTGATGATAGATTGTTTTAGTTGGCTAATCACCACTTTCCACTAGCAATTGTTTTTTCTATTTTGTGCTATTTCTCCATTTTCATGTCGGGAAACTTCCTCTTTCTAGATCATCTTGCTATGTACATTTTTCCTTTAATCTCCGTTTGCATTCATTGCTATTTTCTAGTTGAAAATTGCCCTGAAAATTATCTTTTATGGTGGTCTCTTGAATGTAGTAGAAATATGGTTATGTACCATTTCCCACGTACGACGTTAATTTGTTGACCTCAAAAAATGTGCTAATATCTCGACTTTGTCCCCCTTTACTTAGACATTACTTGCACACTAAACACCCCATTAAAAGGCAAAGGCCGTTGGTCGAGGAAAATATCCTTTGATCGTTTACACTCCAATGATCAAGTCAACAGTTGGACTAAAGATAATATGAGAGTGCAAGAGATGGGAGAAGGGGCTTAGCTAGTGTTAGAATGAACATTCCTTAATTTGTTAAATGAATCACATATATATGGTGAAATGAAAACGGGTCAAGTGATGTTAGTGGGCCGAGTCCGCGTGTGACCGGGAACTGATTTGGATGCTCGGGAGTCAAGAGAGGAAGAAGGCCAATACTGAAGCTGTAGTTTGATGAGTATTTTAGTAATTTTATCGTCGTCCGCGTGTGACTGGGAACTGCTTTGTTTTCATTTTCAAAGGTTGTCTGTATCACAAATCCTAGGTACTAATGCCTTATTTTTTAAGAATTAGTTACAAAATATATCAGCTTATGCTCTGTGAAACTCATTTTGGTGTTAAGAGTAGAAAAGTCATTAATTTAGCTACCCAGTCACGAATATTTCCTTCAAAAATGCCTTTTCTATAGGCTAAAAGACAATAAACCTTATTTAAAAATTATTATAGTCTATTTCCAACATTTTGAAAGACGCGTTAACTTCATCAACTTGACCTTGACCATTGACAACTTGGCCATACTACTCGACTCGACAATATTTTCAAGTTAATCAAGCTTATACTCGAGAAACTTGAGATTCGGATCGAGTTGGACGAGCCAAGTACTCAATCAAATTCATTTGCTTACCTTGATTCCAGCGTTCAGCATTGGGCAACTCCTATACAGCAAAAAGTAGGAAGATTTAAGGGTAACCAGTTTTCCAAAATGCTGATAAAATGAAATTACTTCCTGCTCTCAAGCTGCATTTCCAATTTCAAAAAAGCTATCATTGAAGAATCGAAATCAGAAATATAAATACACTAGCTAGTGCTATATTGATACAAGATTCATATGCATGTGAGCGACGCAGCGCCAAAACTATGAAATTGAACATCTTAAATACTATCTCAACATGGTGGAGCAAATTCTTTTTTTGCAGTACCTTTACGAGTTTTTTTTTTGCGTGTCAGTGAAGCCCGAAAAAATGGAACAGTTCAATGTGAGCTTCAGATGTGGATTCACCCTTTTACTATAGGAATAGGGGTGTTACCTTTACGATATTGAGACAGAGTTCTCATCCTTTCCATTGTTCGTCAGCGACTTGTGATGTTCAGGATTCTCATTCAATTCCATTTTCGTCGTACCATTCAACTGGCCAATATTGGCAGCACTAATCATTGTAGATGACAAGTCCACAGGTTCCAATGGCAATGAGATCTCAGACATTCCATCCTTCGATAAAATACAGGACATTGCTTTCAAAGAGGCACCGAGATGTTCTGGAAGAACTTTCCGTGGATGGGTCACCTACAACACAAGATAAAATTAAGAACTTTATAATAACCACATACAGCCTTTTTTGTAGAGTGCCTTCTATAACAACAAAAGTACAACATGCCCACAGGAAATTACTTTGTATAATATTGCTGCAGAGAGTCTCTCTCTTAGGCAGTAAATATGAGCAACATCAAGAGCCATTGACTCGAAAGGAAGCCACCGATCAACAATGACTTTAACTGCATTGTCAGGGGAGGACATAATTTTCTCTTCACGGAGAGCAATTAACTTATCATGGCTCTCTATTTTATCTTCATTGCTATCATTGACATACGTATCTTCATAGTCCTTTTCGTTTGCAGGAGCCACCACGATCTCCATGGCCAATAACAATAATGGAAGTGGACCCACAACACTACATTTTCTAATGTGCAAACCCCTATCTCCACGAGTTATCTCATCAAACATGATCAAAGGTTGCCCACTAAATTTTTTAAATAGTAGCTTGAAGAGGGTTGAGCGGGGATGCAACCGAACCTTATCACCACTTGAAGTCTCTACAATGGGCTTCATACCATTTTTAGGTCGAAGCAGTCTTCCAACCATCGGATAAAGACCGGCAACAAGGACAGCATGGAGTATTCCTGGGTCCTGCGCGTTCACACTACAATTAGATGCAGCTTCTGGTAGAAAACCACTCCGGCGCAATTCAGTCTCCAGTTGCTTACGCATTCGTGATATCATTCTCATAGTGCTAGAAGATATGCAGTAGCGAGAACAAAACTGAGATCCTTCATCTTTTCCCTTTGCAATTTTCCATCCCTCGAAGGCAGCTATTACAGCTAACTGATCACTAAGGCCACCAGAAAGTGAAGCAAGCTCAGATTTTGCATCTATAGCTCTCTTCTTTTCATCAGGTTGTGTGGGTAGAGTGAATGGGTCTCTATAGTCAGCAGCACAAGCTAACGTCAATGCCGGGTCCAGACAATTCAATAATATTGCAATAAGAAGCATCTTGCTCTTGAGTGGATGAACTGGCAGGGATCCAACCCTCTTCCCAAGTTCCGTAAGATTCTCTTCTAGTGTCAGAGCCCCAATCTCTTGAAGAACTGTGATCCCATTATGTATGGTCTCATGAACTGGTGGGTCCAATGTCTTCTGCAAAAAATGTTCTATTCTGCAAGATGGGTCTAGAAGTTTCACCTGCACATGGTAAACAAAAGTAACATTACACTTCAACATTAACACATCACCCCACGCATGGTGGGTCCTTGATACTCGTATTTGTGCATTCTCTCGAAAGCAAAAAGGGAAAGGTGAATACCTGCAAACATAGCTCTTCTAATGGAATCCTCTTAATCTCAGGAACTTGGAAATCTGGCAAGGAAGCAGACCTATCTTTTGAGTAAAGATGATAACAAATCCCAGGTTGGCACCGTCCAGCACGTCCTTCTCGTTGCTTTGCACTTGCTTTTGAAATCCAAGAAGATTGAAGAGTTGACACGTTATTATACGGATCATAACTTTTTTCTTTCATTCGTCCACTGTCTATGACATAAACGACATCCTCAATGGTGACAGAAGTTTCAGCAATATTAGTTGAAAGAACAATTTTGCGGCATCCTGGAGGGGGCAGTCCAAAAACTTTCTTTTGCTCCACTGAAGGGATCATGGAATGAAGAGATATAATGACAAATTTGGACTCGTCCTTGAAAAAGGGGCTAGATTGTAAACGCTCTCTTGTTTTATTTATATCGTCCCAACCAGGAAGGAAAACGAGAATGGCTCCATCTTTTGATTCAGCACATATTCTTCTTAGTAGCTGCTCAATGAGCACGTGGTCAATTAGTTCAGGGTCAACGCTGGATAAGTATTTATTGAGTAATGTTTCCTTTTCAGTGTGGGAAATGGTTTTCTCATTGTGTTTTTTAATAATTTCAGCAGCTTCCACGTGATCGAATCCCTCAGCCCAATCGAGGGCAGTATTTCCATCACTGGCTTGTAAACGGCAGTCTGCTCCGAAAGAGAGCAGCATACAAATATCACCAACTCTCCCTTTTCCTGCAAATACCATAAGTGGTGTAACTCCGGTTATAGAATGCTGGTAATTGAAGTTTTTTCGACCCCCTTCAGAAGATATTAAATCAAGGAGAGGATCGAACTCATCATTTGACAAAGCCAAGTCAATAGCTTCATCAAGAGCAACTCTGTACTCCTCAGTTAAGATAGAGTCCTCCATTGTCACATCATCTGAAGTACATTTTCGGTGATTGTTTTCTGTTGATCTCAGTATAGAAAGTACATCCTCTAGATAGAAACTTTTCACCTGAGAGATGATGTTTCACATATCATATACTAAATTTATACAGAGAAAATTCAGCACCGCATATTCTATTATTAGAACTTACAGGATAAGTAAACCCAGGAACTCGAATAATAGGACAGCCACCAAAATAGTCTGAAAATCGTTCAGCGTCAAATGTGGCACTCATCAACACCTGTTCAAATTTAACTGGTCAGCAAATTTAGTGGAGTTCAACAAACCTGGACTGGCTAGAAGAAAATGAATAGGCAGATAGAAACTTTGCATGTAAGACATAACTAGCAAAAAAGACATGGGAAAAAACTAACCAGGCGCAATTGAGGATATGAAGGAAGCATGTCTCTGGAGACAAAAATAACAAAATTACCACAAAAAAATTCAACATAGTAGAATTTGATGTATAATAATTATAATCAAAATTGAGATCATAGCAAAGGATGAAACAAGCACTCTAACAAATAAGCTGTTTTCAGGGGGGGAAAAAAGAAGAAGAAGAAGCAATAATCATATTAGCAAACACAAACACTAATTTAGGCATCAAATAATGACATGTTTACTGGTCCCCATATATGATAAATATATCAGGATCATGATGACTAAAGGAACGAAAAGTTCACGTGCCAACAAGAGAGAGACAATGTAATCTTGGGCAAGGCACCTGATAATTGCTAGCATGATATCAGAGTAGTGGTCCCTTTCATGAATTTCATCCTAAAGGTAAAAACAAGTTTGTCAGGAACAGACATTCAAGATAAGAACAGCAAATAATGGATGGTATACAGATATTGTGAAACTTATATTATAAAACAAAACAAAATGCACACAAAAGATACTATTATTTGAAATTACGAGAGAGAAGGGAATTGATGCGGGGTAATACTTGCATAGTATTTAGAGCAATCATTCATCAGAGGACAAAAAGTCATTTACATTGTTGAAAATCATAATGTAAATGAATTAGAGACAAAATTACCACAATGATGTGGGTTATGTCAGAGACACTATTTCCAGTATTCTTAGAAGCTCCTCTGCCAACTAGAACCCTCAACAAAATCCCATTGGTGCAAAACAGAAGAGATGAATGCTTCCCACCTTTGCTCTCCAGCCGTATCTAGCATTTTTTATGAAGTAGAAAGTCAGTAACATCTTCATAGCCTTGGGTATGAAACTAATATACATGCAGTACAAAGAAGAGAAGCGTGGAATGGAGAGTTCACACAGAGCACAATAATGAAAATCATGATATGATGATGAACTAGCACAGAAGGATTATCATGCTTTGCATATGTTAATATGTTCTCTTATCCGTATAGCAACTTAAATTACACCATTTCTGATCATTAAATGGGTTTATGCTTCTTTTGGTGGGCTTCTCTCTTTTATGTTCAGTAGGGAAAAAGAGTTTTGATCTCTTGAATCTGTTATGTTCTCTTATCTATCTAGCAACATAAATTATACCGTTTCTGATCATTAAATGGGTTTATGCTTCTTTTGTCAGGCCTCTAGAGTGAGGTTTAGGTGTATTTCTTTCAAGAATGAGGTGTGCTTTGATGAGATATATATAAGCCTCAATAATATATAAATATGATTATCATATTTATTGAAAATTTGTATTATCAGATTATTGAAAAGCAAGTCCTATCAAATAGAACCTCTTAAATTAGGCATAGTGCTGACAAACAACAACAATAATGATAAACAGCAGCACAGACATTGATTAGATTGTGTAGTACCTTGTACCCTACAGTATCTCCAACATTTTCACCTCTTTCTGTAGCAATTCTCTCTGCCACTGAACTCGAAATATTAAAGACATTTACACATATATGAAAATCGAGAATATATATACTCAAGACAGGTTCTGCCCACCTGATGTGGCAGAGATTCTTCGTGGCTGAGTACAAACAATTTTACATGTCTCTCCTTTACCCCATACATGATCCAGAATAAACTGTGGGACCTGAATTATGTTGATTGTGGTGAGTGTAATAATATAACATATTCAAAATCATAATATTAAAGATATTACGCAGAAAGGAAAACCAACAAGACCAGGAAGGAGCATTGTGACTAAATATATCACAACTGTCCAAATATTTTGTAGTAGTTGGAAATTATTTCGAAATATCAATTTTCTTGCTTCGTTCTGCCTCCACAAACAAACAAAACACATAACAGACACCAACAAAGAAAAATATTACTTGTTTCATTTGAAATATTTTCCCATTCTCAGATATGGAGAGGCAGTGTGAAATATGTTAATACGCAAATAAAAACACAGAGTAAGAGCTCATTAGCTAAGTTGACATTTCAAAATTTTCAATCTAACAATGTAAAATATGATTATGTTCTATTCTATAACACAATTTTTCTTGATTTGAAACATATAATATATAAGTAAAAGTCAGTGGATTCGATTGTCTTTTTTGCTTCCAGTGCATTGAATAGAGACATCCATAAAAAATTACAAAAGGGAAATAGTAATATTATGAATTGCAATATGAAGTGCCAATGAATTTCTATGCACCTGGAAACACAAAAAATAGTAGGGTTTCTTTAATCTTGTAGGTACAAAATGCTTCTGAAAAGAGAACTATATCCTTCACCTTTAAGCTCAAACTTGTGCTTTTAATATTTAAATAACTCGTATAATCAATTTCAACCTTTGAAAATGCAACGAACTAAGTCCACAAAAACCACGATCCATCACAAATCTCAGATCACAAAAGCATAATACTTTTTATCCACCTTTCAATTATTTCACATGCATAATTTAATTAATTTAAGGAAATTGATTTCGAGAAATTGCACATCTAAACATCCCAAAAATTTACTTCATTTCAAAATGTCAAAGTATCTACGTTTTCCCATTATGCTCACACAAAAGACCAAATTCGAAATAAAAGAATCAATATTTTGCCACTTGTTTGAATACTTCCAATATAAAAACTGGAGGAAAAAAAAAGTTAAAATACGAACCGAAAAGAAGGAAAAAAACAATTAAATGCATTACAATTCAGACTATTAATACATTAATTATTTTTTGGGGGGTTGAGAAGGGCAAGAACCGCACGGAGCAGAAATGTTCACCTGTGTTGTTTTTCCACATCCAGTTTCACCAGATATGAGCACAACCTGCTTTGGAAAGATGAAAAAATCTTTAATTTATTGGGCATGATCCAAAGGAGATAAACAAATGCAAATTTAAACATAAAAAGGATCTCTACACTTTAAAAAAGCAGTCACCGAAAACCACAAATCCCATCAAGCTGAAAAATAAATTATAAACAGAATCTTTCTTCTCCGATTCTCTGTAAACCAGGCTTCCTAGTTGTAGGAGTCTTTTGTACATAGCCTTTCAACATTCTGTAATTCTGGGATTTTAGCAGTTATAATTGTTACATGACATCAATGTGATTCAGCATATATGTGTTATAGACAACTAGGCAACTACTAAAATAAATTACACCATAGGCTTGTTTGGAACAGATTTTTCTAAAATCATTTTTCTCTAAGATAATTTTCAACCACATGTTCTATGGGCCCACAACTTTCCCGACTTTTCAACCACATATTCTCCAAAATAATCCTTTTCACTTGAAAAAGTCTGTGCCAGACAAGCTTTATGTAACACGTGATGAAGACAACCTGATGAGATTCCAAAGCTGATGTAACGGTATCCCTGAAAGATCCAATTGGAAGCTTAGACCTCTCCTCGGTGATCTGTAACATGGAACCACGGTAACTTGCTTGGTTTCACATTTAAAGCTGATAGATAACAGTGCTGACAGTGCACAGGATTCAAGGGGGAAGTAAACTAAACGATAAGCACTAGACCTGTCTCAAGTATGGGGATTTTTCTATCCTTGAAGCAACTGATACCACCTCCCTTGCAATTTCAGACTTGGTCATCGCAGGTTTGCAAAATATGTCGCCTTTTCTTTTTTGTACTTTATTAGTTCTTACGGAACTTTCTCCAACCTTATTCTCAGCCATCTCTCTGTCATCAGGGGGATACCGAGAAAACAAATCCTGTAAAACATCTTTTGCTTCAGCTGAAAATCTGAAAGAAACAAGATTTTCCTTCCCCTCTTCCTTTTTCGTCTTATAAACAGAAACTTCTCGATTATCCCCCCGCCTAGAGAGGATTATGTTCATTAGAAATATAAAGAGCCTAAAACCCAAATCATTTAGTTAATATAATCATACTTGTAATTACTTACCAAGTACTTTTGGACCTCATTCCCATTTTTCTACATAGCATATGCACAGCAGCTCGATCCTGATTTGACATATTAGCTTCAAATGTATACACTGCATCAGCAAAATTTACACATGCTAAATTAGTTATGCAACTACAAACTGCAGTAAGCTATACAGGGCATAACCAGCACAAAAATGTGGTCAAAGTTGCCTAAATCAATTAAAACAGGCCTGTAAATATAGTGCTCACCTTTCAATTTTTAAATGACAAACCTTCAAGACTTCTTTTTTCCTTTTAATGCGATCATCCAATCATTAATTTTAAGCTATAATACCTTTTTATAAGCCTACCTACGTCTTTCTAGAAAAAGATGATTGGTTATAATTCCATGCTATTTCCAGCCATCCATATAATGTATTATAATCCAAAAATACTCTGTTCAAAATCATCTAGCTTGGAACTGATAGAGTGTGTTGGAAGTTCAAATCATATTGGCTTGCACAGCCTGATAAAAGATGAAACTCCATCTTTGAACATTTGCAAATAATAGCCCCCCCTAACTACGAGCATAAGAAGTATTCAGACAGGCTACCAATTTCCAAAGTTATTCACTCATGTGGGCACAAGATATTGATGGTAGCAAATAACTACAGTCAGATAATCATGTAACCTTAATCGAATAATTGAAAATTCCAAATCACTGTGATTCATTATGACAATTAAGCTTCATATGGATGATGATATATAATATGCCAAAGGTAGTTCATGCCAAATAATATTTCACTAAAAAAGTCAAGAATGTGGAAACAATATGGCACAGTAGAACATTTGGACAAGAAAGAAGATAGGAGCACATAAGCACACCAGATAACACTTGAAGGAGAAAACAATAATACAGGACCATGTACCTTGCCAAAAGAATTTCATGAATAATAAGAACATAATAAATAACAGAGGAGAAGTCTTAGAATTCAATTTTTATATTTGAGGTTCGACATCCTTATTCTGTAGCAAACAAAAGAATAAGAAAGAAAGGAAGAAAATGCACCAAATTTGTAGACACTATTCCCCCGTTTGGTAGCAATTTTTCATCCCAAAAAATCAATTTTTTTACTATTATTTCACTATTTCAGCCGTCATTTTTTACTTCTTCACTAATAAGTGAAACCCATTTTTCTCTCTAAAGGTCAAAAAATCAATTATGATAATCACTACCGAACATGCACTATTTAGCCAATAAACAAGAGAGTTCGGGACAGCTGTCAAATGATGATACAATATATATAACTTAAACATATAGAATAATAATCTAATTACATTTATGGACTTCTCGGTATAGTGATGGAAACAATTATTTTGTCTGAGAACGAAAATACCTTGTTACAGTGTGTGAAAAATTAAAAATTGGCTGCCTTCATATTGTCTTATTTGGGCAATGAATAGTTTTATCCATAGCAGACAGGTGTAAAACAAACCATATGCAAGAATAAGCAGTGAAGACTGCATTAAACCTGGTCAAACTTAGCTTTATAATAAGAGATGCCTGATATATAATAATCCATTGGCCAAGCAATCTATTATTACACGTTGAATTAGAACTTAGGCTTTAAAGGGAACCTGCTAGAGCATTAAATTTTTAAAATTGCTAATTCACACATTACTCAATTGATTCCTGGCTAAACTAAAGCATAATATCATAAATCTACATACACAAACATGTAATTTTAGGAACAATCCGAAAGGCATATGCACATGGATTATATTTTAAGGCACATGAACAATATAAATAAAAATATCAATTAAAATAGGCATAGCGTTCAACCAATTCACAAATAAGCAATATGCAAAACTGGGTACTCTTTCCAATAAGTAAATAAAAAAATTTACACGAATGCACATTATTTTTCTCAATAAATCAATGAAAAATAATTCTTCGTTTCATTTCAATTTAAATTACCTCCAGCGTCAGATTTACGGAACTCTTCAAGAATCTGGGTCAGACGAATTCTAGTAGCTTTGGCAACCATGGTCTCTACTCTTCGGTACTTCCCTTTCTTCTGCCTCTTCTTCCCAGCCCCACCAGATGCTCCCGTTCCCATTCCTCTCTTTCTTTTCTTCCCCGTTTCATCCATTGTTTACTTTGTACTATTATAAATTTTTGGGTGCAATGGGGCTTGAGAATTCAGTGTCTCAGTTGAGTTTTATCGGTAGAATCGGAGAAGAAGATTAAGGAGAAACAGCGGAATGCATACCCATACCCTAATGTAATAACCAAACGGGCTTTAACGTCTCCTGGGCCTTATATGATTGTGAGTCATTATACTTCCAATCAATTTTCAATTGAGTCATTACACTTCAATTTATACCAATTAGGTCACCATATTTTAATTTTCTTTTACAAATTGGGAAAATTTGAACGTTTCAATTTATGTCAATTATGTCGCCATTTTATATTTTACTTTCAAATTGGATCATTCCGTCACATTTCCAAACAATTTTTTATGACGTGATCGTTTATTACTAACAACTATCTTATGTGACAATTAAAACGTTATCAACTTAGAGCCTGTTTGGACCCGATTTTTTCACCCAAAAAACTGATTTTTTGACCATTATTTTACTATTTCAGCCGTCATATTTGACTTCTTCTCTCATAGGTGAACCTCACTTTTCTCCTAATGATCAAAAAATCAATTCTCAAAATCACTCCCAAACAGACTCTTAACATGTCTCCACATCATAAAATTGTTAAAACTCAAAAGTCCGTAACAAAACAAGCCATAACTGAAGCATTATGCCTAACTTCGTGAAGAAAACTATCCAAATTATAATTAGACGTTAACTATGTATATACTTATTGCTTAATGATATGTAACCTATCAAATCAAATCTTATTTCATGTACTATTTGCCTGTAAAAACTTGTAATTTATGACATAGATTGAGTCCACGCAATAGGGTGTGAAAGAACTTAATTTTAAACATCATTCTGGAAAGAAATTTTGAATTATGTTCCTTTAAGTGTGCCCCTAGCCCTCAAAGGGTTCGTTTGGCTTGTGTTTCAGTTTTTGGTTTATTTTAGATATCTATTTTAGCCCCAATTTGCCCTCCATTACATTATATTTCATTTTTCTCTCTACTATTTTCAACTATACAATCTTTCATAAAATAATATTATACGCAAATCGAAAAATATTCTTTCTTTTTCAATCACCCATTTTTTCAAAAATAAATAAATAAATATTATTCCACTCATTTTCATCTTAAAAATGGAGGCAAAACGGGGCTTAAGATTATTGAAAACGTATTTGATTTGTCATTTTAAACTATTTCTCAAAATATAAAACAGGAAAATATGTTTAATTTGAAATTTTGAAAAATTATTTAATAACATTTTATTTCATTAGTCAAAGTTGAACGTGCATTGCACGTTATTTTGAAATACTTTATAAGTGATGTAAAAGTAATTTTTGGTACTAATTTATTAGAGAATTTGATGAGTTTCGGACGAATTAAAGAAAATAAAATTTAGCAAAGAAATTTAAGAGAAGAAAAGTGTACTTTCAAAACTCAATTTCTATAATTCAAATTTTTTGTAATGATGAAATACTGTAAATGAACAATCTCTTTATATTACATTTGATACATAAAAATTAATTGTTAATGCATAAACTTAAACACCCATTAAAATTTCTAGATATGTAAATATGAATAAATTCATCTATAATAACTCTAGATTCATATAATTCAAGATTCATTAAATGAAAATTCATTAAATCTATATTAATGTGAATATTAATTAATTGAGAATTAATAACACAAATTTCATAAACGATAATAATTATGTAATATTTATTACATATCGAAAAATAAGGTATTATTGAAATAATTGAATTATAAGGGGGTTAAAATCTTTCAAAAATGATTCTCACTTGATGTGATATTTTAAGATAATTTTTTGTAATAATGAAATATTATAAATGAGCAATCTTTTTATATTACATTTGGTACATAAAAATTAATTTTTAATATATAAATTGAAACACCGTTAAAATTTCTAGATATATGAATATGAATAAATTCATCCATAATAACTCTAGATTTATATAATTCAAGATTTATCAAGTGAAAATTCATTGAATCTAGATTAATATGGATGTCAATTAATTGAGAATTACTAACACAAATTTCATAAACAACAATAATTATATAGTATTTATTACATATCGAAAAACGAAAAGTAAAAATATTATTGAAATAATTGAATCGTGGAGGGGTTAAAATCGTCCAAAAGATGATTCTCCCTTGATACGATACTTTAATATATTATAGATTATAGATTAATTTAATTATCCAGTAAGATAAAATAATTTTTATTAAAATAATATTAAGCAATATATACATTTTAAAGATGGTAAATTTTGGAATAGTTCTTTTCGTTATAAAGTAAAATGCAAATAAATAATAAATTGAATTGACAAAACATAGAAATTAAAAATTAATCAATCGAGAAGTTTGATTTTCATTTTGATTATGCCTTTAATAAATTGCATTCAAGGTCTTCAACTTTCAGTACTTATGCATCATGGTCCCCGAAATAATATTTTTGTACACTTTTAGTCCATTTTTCTTCCTTTTTGCCTTGTTCTTCTTCAATTGGGGGATTTTTATCTATAAAAGCAATAATTACACTGTTATAGGTTTCACACCCTTGATCAATATTAGGCTTATTTATGCTTCCAATAAATGTGTGAAAATACACTTATCAGTAGGTATATAATGCATTATCTAATTCCTTAGACTAATCTTTTCTAGAGCCAAAAAAAAAAAAAAAAAAAAAACCCTCTTCAATTCTCGATTTGAAATCTCTACTTGACCACTAGTTTTATGGATGATGGGGGATAGCCACCCAAAGCTTCACTTCATATTTGGTCAAAAGTGAGTCAAAGAGACAATGACAAAAATATTTGCCATTACCACTAATAATAGCTTGGGGGTGTCATAGCTGACAAAATGTTTTTCTTTAAAAAAGTCACAACCACCTGGGCATCTTTAATGGGTAAAGCAATTGTTTCTATCCATTTTGACACATAATCTACTATTGCTAATGTGTATTAATTTGAAAATGAAGAAGCAAAAGGCCCCATAAAATCAAATCCCTACACATCAAAATTCTCCACTTCTAATATAGAATTTAAGAGTATTTCGTTGCTGTTGGAAATATTACCACTATATTGGCATCGATCGCACTAGAAGACGAGTGTGTGGGCATCTTTGAATAGTATGGGATAATAGAAATTCGATTGAAGTACTTTTGACGTTTTCGTGGCACCAAAGTGACCATCATAAGCAGAAGAGTGACACTGTTCAATAATTTTCTCCATTTTATCCTCCGATGCACATCTCCTGATGATTTGATATAGTCCCTATTTGAACATCAAAGGGTCTTCCTAAAAATAATGCTTGATGTCGACAAAGAATTTCTTCCTGTGTTGGCAAGAAAGATTCGATGGATTGATGCCACTTGCAAGAAAATTCATATGGTCTGCATTCCATGGTACATGAGAGGCTTGTAGAACATACATGATTTGCAAGGTTTGCTTGTTCGAGAACACTTCATTTATCTATCCATCAACCACTTCTCCGGCTCACTCAAGTCTAGATAAACAAGTTGCCACAAGATTTTGGATCCCCCTTCTTATCACGAATTTTTAAGTCAAACTCTTGTTGAAGAATCACGTATCTAATCAACATTAGCTAGGCATCTTTCTTAGCTAGCAAATACTTGAGGGCCGAATGGTCGATGTATATAATCAGCTTAGAACCAAATGAGATGGGACTGAAACTTGTCCAATGCAAATACTATAGCTAGCATCTCATTTTCTATAGCAGCATAATTCAATTGGGCATCGGTTGAGATCCAACTATCATAATAAAGAGCATGCTAGATTTTTACCCCTCATTTGTCCTAACACTACTCCAATAGCGTAATCACTTGCGCCGCACATGAGCTCAAAGGGAAAAACAAATCTAGTGCTACAATAATGGAAGTTGTGATGAGTTTCTCTATAAAAGTGTTGAAATCCCGGAGACGCTCTTGTGAGAAATCGAATTGAAAGTTCTTCTCAAGCAGGAAGTAGAGTGACTCTGTGATCCATGAGAATTTCTTGATAAACTTCTTATAAAATTCAGAGTGCCCCAAAAAAGCTCTTTATGCCTTTCGCTGAATTTAGCGAAGGTAATTTTTCAATAACTTAGATTTTGGCATTGTCGACCTCAATCTTCTTCTGTAATTGAGTACCACATTATTACGCTTCTTGAATCATGGAGTGACATTTTTCCAATTAAACACTAAATTTCTCTTCTCACATCTTTTTAACACCGTCCTCAAGTTCTTCAAGCAATCATCAAATGAGGCCCCAAACACTAACAAATCATCCATAAATACCTTAAAAAATTTCTCCACCACGTCGAAGAATGGTGGTGAAAATAACCATCATTCCCCTTTGGAAGTGGTGAGTACATTACAAGGACCAAATTACATCTTCCTATATTCTAGAAAGCAAAAATAAATAAAAGGAAAAAAAAATTGGGTTGCCTTCCAATAAGCACTCATTTATAGTTACTAGCTTGACTTTGTTGTTTTGGCTATTCATGGTGGCTTGAAAAGAGAGTTTTAAGCCTTGCACTGGTTACACTGGTAATTATGCTTTAATTCATTTTTGGGCCTCCAAATTATAAGATTTCCATTATTATCCCGTACAACAATTCTGCTTTCTTCATTTTTGTTCTTATTTATTCCACAATGATCGATCTTCCACCCTTAAGATTAATTCACATTCCTCAAAATCCATCAATGCTTATTCAATTACTAAGAATGGTCTTCCCAAAATTAATGGCGAGTGTTGCTATCAAGGATGACAAAATTAGTAGGAATGAAATTATTTCCAACTTTGATCAACATTTGCTCTATCACTCCATAAGGATGCTTGAGTGTCCTGTCAGCCAGCTGTAAGATTATTGATGATGTTTTTGGATCCCCCAATCCTAATTTCTTATATATAGACAGTGTCATTAGATTAATACTTGCTCATTATGTGAATTTCCTATAGAGTAAGGTACACTAAAACTCCCTAGATCTTTTAGTTTAGGAGGGATCATCTGTTTTTATGATTGTACTGCATCAGTTAATGCCACGATTTCATCTATTAGCAGCTTACTCTTCTCAGTCAACATTTCTTTTAAAAACTTAACATAGTTTGAAATTTGTAGAATGATGTCAATGAAAGGAATGTTGATATAAAGTTGTTAAGAGTATCTAAGAACTTCTTAAATTGCTTTTCCAACTTATTGTTCTGCAACCTCTGGGGGAATGGGACTGGATGTGCATATTTATTGACAGGAATGGTTCTTTTAACTTGTGCGCTATTTGATTGTTTTTCTTGATTAACCTTTGCTGATTTTTTAGACTAACTCGCTTGTTCTTCATCCATGGTAAGTATTTGATTTTCCTCGATTCCGTTCTTCTTCATAGTGATTTCTGGTAGCTGAACTCAACTTCTCGTTATGATGGCCTAAACTTGTTCCATTTTGGGTTGTCTTTGAAGTCTTTGAGAGAATGGAATAGGTATTACATAAGCTCGAACAGGGGTAGCAAGCTTGATTGATGGTCTCTCGATAATTGCACGATTCACATATCCAATTGGTAATACCTATTTCCTTGAGTTACTCTCTATGTCACTCGGCAGGTTACCCTGTGTTCAATTGGCCAATGTAGTTGTTAACTACCCCACTCGAGTTTCAAATTTTTAATTGTAGCATGTTGGTTTTGGATTTTAGCTCCAGTGTTGGTGATGTGCTTAGCACTCCAGTTGTTGCCGAAATTCTTGTGGGTTTCCCTTAATTTGATATCCTTGTTTCGATAATTAACCCAATGGGAATTTCGGATGCTTGCTCCAACCTGGATTATAGGTGTTGGAGTGAGGAATGTTTTGTTGGCCATGAAAATTCAGTACATAACTGACTTCCTTAAGCTAATAAACATGCGTGAAGGCGAAGAGATAGCTTGCAGTTATGTGATCTGCCCCGACTGTTGCTAGTTGGTGCATTATGCTCACATTTTGTGTTAGTTTGTCCAACTTCTTTGTTAGTACTTCTAGCTAGGCCACCATTGTTATCATTGCATCTATATTGTGAATCCTAGCCGTTTTTCTTAGCACTTCCCTGTCTATCGACCACATGAACTGATTTTTTGCAATTCTCGTAAAAAGATCTAAGGCATTTTCCAAGGAATATTGACCCTCTTGCTGAAGTATCAGCTATGCTTTTAGGAACGTTCAAATTGGGGCACTTTCTAAAGTAATCTTTGAATCTTTCTCATACTTCTAGATAGCTCTCGAAATCTCTTTGCTTGAAAATATGGACTTCATTTTGGATCTGATGGATTCAAGACGGTGGGAAGAATTTCAAATGAATTTTTGCATCGTGTCATTCCATGAAACAACATTCCCAGGATTTAGTGAATTTAACCATTCTCATGCACCTTCTTTAACAGTATGAGGGAATAGACGCAGTCGAAAAAGCATCAACAGACATGCCTTCGTGGCAGATCATATTGCAAAGCATCAAGAAGGCCCGAATATGTTGGTGAGGATTTTCAGTTGATCTTCCGGAGAACCTGATGTCCAGATGATTATGAAATAAATTAATGACATCTGTCCAAAAGGTGAATATATAATAATCGATTGCACATGAACTGGAGATTGACTTAGTTCCCCTTCTTTTTCGGTGCACTCGCTTTATATTTCCGACACACAAGGTAGAGTTTGGAAATAGAACAATTCCTTCTATCATGAATCCTCAATTAATTCAGTATGGCACCTACTTCCCTAGAGCTTCTACACGATTGGTAGCTGCTCTTGGTGGATCTTATTGTTCTTGCGGATGGTGATAACTTAATTTGATTTTGATTTACTGCTATTTTTCCAGTTTCTCCCTACTCTCTTCTTCGTTGTCTAGAAGTTTTTTCGATTTCGGGATCCAAAGGTAGGAGCTCAATTTCTCAAGAATCTTGTATAAACTGCCCAAAATAAAAAGAGAGATTAGGTATGTAATTAATAGCCTAAAACAACAACAAAAATAATAATCAAATTCTATATAAACTAATAAATTCAAATTAAATTTTTAATTCTTAGGTAACAACGACAAAAACTTGTTCGTGCAAAATCCACAAGCGTACGTGATCATTGATAAGTAATAAAATTGATGAGCTAAGAGTATCTTCACACAGGGAATAAATTCAATTCAAGTTTACCAGTCATGTATGGAATTCGAATTATATAAACAAAAGAGAATTTGATTTTGTGATTAATTTAAATCAATCCAATAAAGCAATAAAAGTTTGATTTTTATCAAATTATGGATGATTTTATTGAATTTCAAATCCGCCTGTTGTTATCTATTTCAATTCTTGATTTACAATTTATTTTTGCTCGTGCGTTCGTGACAATCGATAAAGTTAATGCATTTAACTTTCTTTTTTAAGACAAATTAATTCTATCCTAACAACGACCCGATTTTATTTCTTGTTCGAATTCGAATGGTTAGAATGCATTAAATTTTAGATTATCTATATGATTGCACGAGTGATAAATGTTATTCCTAATATCTATTACACATATATTAATTTTGTTATATTCTAAACTTATTGCGAGTCTCAAAACACTACAACCAATTAATTTTCTAATTGGTGGCTAATCAATTAAATAATGCAATGGGTATGTAAAATTAATAAAAAAACACAAGAATTAAACTAAATTACTAGTCTTAAATTAGAAATAAATAACAAATAGGGTTTATCTTCATCTAATACAAAGGTGAATCTATTCTAGCAATTAATACATAAATTATAAGAAGAATAGTATAAAAATATCACTCGGATCATGAAATAACTGAAAAGATATTGATTTTCAAGTCCAATGTTGAATTCTTCAATATCTTGATAAAATTGAACTTGAATTCCTTGCTATGTATTGACCTCCTCTCTCAAAAGTGATGAATTGAAATTTTGTTCTTGATGAATTTGATGAAATTATTGTGTATGAGATGCAGGATGGGTATTTTTTTTACGTGTAGCCCTCATTTTATATTTATAAGAGTTGGCGAAATAGGTTAAAATCACGTCCAATTTGAGTCCCAAAAGAGTTTGAACCGTGAAAAGAAACTGCTGATTCGTGTGCGCTATTGTCCCTGAACAGCTTTCAGTATCTTGATCATAATTTTCTCTTCCGATGTCCGATTGAGGTGATTAAAAGTGTGTTGAAAAGCTAGCTTAAAGAGCTAAAATTCTTCATGAAGTACAACTTTTTCCAATTCTTACATTCGCTATCTAAAAAATGGGTCTCAAATTGAGGCTAAAAATTTGGAGCATTACTTCTTCGATTGGAAATTGATTTGTGCAAATACTTCAACTCTATTTTGTACATTTCACATCTAAATTGCATCCAACTGATCATATGTAATCTTCAATCATCATTTTATGGTTTGAATAAACTATTGAATGTTTACACTTTGGTCCTCAAAATTTGGATTTCTTTTGTTTTTGCCCGTTTTTCGCTCATTTCTTCCAATTTCATTAATTTGCATTGAGTTCAATCCAACAAACATAATTAACACATAATTAAGCTATTACTCATTTAAATCACTAATAACACTCATATTTATTGGCCTAAATAAGTGTACAAAATACACTTATCAATGCCCTTGATAATTTGTGTGTCATGAGAGCATCTTGCTCTAAGGCTTTTCATGGAAGAGTCCGATAGCTCCTTTGACTTTCTTCTTTTTGTTGGGTCCCCAAATAATTGCGTGTAAAGTCCATCAACTTTTATCTCGTACATTTTGGTCTCGAATTACGTTTTTATTTCAATTATGCCTTTGATAATTTGGAGCTAAGGTCTTTCAACTTTCAACTCTTTTACACTTTGGTCCCCAACTTCTTCATATTTTGTATGTTTTTTATCCATTTTCTCTTCCTTTTGCCTTTTTTTCTCTTGTCAATTGGGTGTTTTTGCCTATAAAGACAAAAATTACCTACTTGTAAATTAAAATCCGCCAATTTCATCAATAATAAACTTATTTAGGCCTCCAATAAGTGTGTAAAAACACACGTATTACTTACTAGTGATGACAAAATTTTCCATTGTACAACTCCACATTCTCCGACGTGAATGGAGCGAAAACTCTCCCCTCGAGTAGCAAATGAGCGGGGATGGGATGGAGATGGGACGAGGACAAGGATTAGGATCATCATCCAGCCCCAAATTCCTTGAACATGTGCCTAATGTGTTTTGTTTTATTTTTTCATTTTTAGTTTTGAATCATATTTAATGAATAAATGCATAATATTTTAAAAATTAATTAACTAATTAAACGGAACGATAAATAAAATATTTTCTTACATTTTGCTATCACCTTGTCCCTGCCTTCCCTTTTGAGAAATCCCAATGGACATAGATGGTATTGATCGCACTCTCCTCTACTTGCCCAAATGCCATCTCCATACCCTACTCACTATTATACAAAAAATTTGTCGGGCTTCTCGCATTTACGTCGCTTGGAATAAAATTTTGCCTTGTTAAATAATCTTTTTAAACAATACTCGAAAGGTTATTTATAAATAAAATCAACTTGAATAAGTCAAATATTTTCTAAATTTCACACCTACATCCCAAACTTATAAGAGTAATGCTATTTGTATATCATTGTGTGTGGATTGATGATATTGATTATATTAACTAATCTCCTTTCTTTTCCTTTTCTTCTTTTTTCTCTCTCTCATGTTATCAATCCGTGTATAATGATGTATAAATAATATTACTCAACTTACAAAACAAAGTCTATAGTAAACAATAATCTCTCCATTCATTTTCCATACATATTACCAAACCTAGGAGTGAGTGTGGTTTGATTTGATTTAGTTTTGAAGGGAACTGAACTCAATAGAATACCAATAAGAATATTAGAAATGGAACAAACAATTAGTTCTACATCCAACTATAAACCAAATGCGGATCAAACTAAACCGTTTCGATTCGATCTGATTCTTCAAATTAAAATTATAATAATAAAGTATAAAATTACTTTGTCAGACTAAAAGTAAATAAAAATAGAGTATGTAACCACTTGTCATTCTTGTACTCTAACCCAAAAAAAGAAAAAAAGAAAAAAAGAAAGCAACAAACAAAAATTCACTACAAAGTTCAAGATCAACTCATAAAGGTAGAAAAAATATAATTTACTAAACGCAACATAAATTGTAAAATTTGGATTGAATATTAATTCTTAAAAAAACATACACTAATATATATTTAAAAATAAATGCAATATTTATAACACGATTATCTTTAATAATCTTCAGGGATCTTGATTGTTGATAGTCCACCACTTTGAAAATAGAGAGAAATTTGAGTTCTTATGAGATGAATTGAATTTTTTCCTATTGGGATTGCATTAAAGTTATGAATTTGTAAAATATTTATAAAATTATTTAGATTTGGATTATATTACCCATTAGGTTTTACTGCGATAAAAGATGAAGAAACTTACGAAAAGTGAAATTCTGGTGTGAGATTATTTTAGGGGCTATTATTCAAACATTTGGTACATCTTTGTACAGTGCACCAACAATAAGATATATTCAGAGAATCAAATTCACTATTGGATCTCAATACAGTTCTTAGAATTGGACAAAAACTGATTGATTCTCGATACATGGTCCAATTTAGTTGGAAAACCAAAGTCAAACCAAAACGATACTATTCGATTCCATAGATCGCAAGAAAGAAATGTCCAACCTCAAACAAATCCAACATTCAATACATAATATATAAATCTTTTTGCTAGTTTTAGATTTTCAATTACATTAAACCGTATTTTGTAGAAATTAAGATCAAATCTTTAGTAGATTTTGATAAAAGTTATGAAATATTTAACTGAACAAGTTGTGAATTTTATAAGCTGTTTGGTTAAAATTAATTATTGACTTTGACTTAAATTTTAATAAGATTTTTTTAATCTATAATATATTAAAATATCACATCAAGAGAGAATTATTTTTTGGATGATTTTAACCCCCTACAATTAAATTGTTTCAATGATACCTTACTTTTCGTTTTTTGATATGTAATAAATGCTAGAAAATTATTGTCATTTATGAAATTTGTGTTATTAATTCTCAATTAATTAACATTCGCATCAATCTAGAATCAACGAATTTTGCACTTGATAAATCTTAAATTACGTGAATCTAGATTTATTAAAAATGAATTTATTCATTTTTATGTATTTGAAAATTTTAATGGGCGTTTAAATTTATGTATTTGTCCAGCGTTTTCCACAACGTGATTTGACCACAAGTATTTGGTGTTAAGTTTTGTAATATAAAAATTAAATGAAAAGTGTTGAATCCATAGTGATTGATATTTGAATTCTACTGAGTACTATAATTATTTCAGTTTTCACTTTGTTAGGACACTCAAATGTTGATTCGATGATTTTTGTACTAATCTAAAATGGATGAATTAAACGATGCAAACAGAATGAGACGACTTTTTAAAGATTCAATCAAGTTATAAGAAGCCTGGGGAGTGATTTCACCATATAATCAACAATATCTTTTAACCTTTATAACTATTTCTATCAACTTTTCCTAAATTAATAGGCAAGAACTCTATGTTAATTCTATCTACTCTCTTGAGTGCCAAATAGAACGTAATTCTATAGTTTATTCCCAACATCTCTATTCCGAATTAAACGTATATATTTCGTACTTTCTCTCGAAATCTACAAAATCTAGATTATGTTGTTCTTAAATCAAGCTTAAATTTACTTCTCTCGAGTGTCGAAATTTAAAATATCAAATCATTCAATTATTGATCAGACAATTGAAAGCGTTACACAAGAATCAATATAAATAAATTTCGGAAAAGTTAAAGGGAATAAATATATTAGAATTAAAATATGTCTCAAATATGTTACATCAAACCCTAGTTCTAATGATTTAGTTCATAATTGGAGTGATTAACACAATCAAGTATGGACTAAATGACATGGAGAAGAAGAAAAGAATGAGAAAAACTAGTTTTTGCTATTTGAATTCTTCACCAATTGTTGTCAATCTTCTCGCAATTGATTTTTTTCTTCTTTTTTGCCTCTTGGATCGTCCCCCCTTTTAAGTCTCCTTACAGCCGCGTTTTCGCCCCTCACTCCAAGGACCCCTTTGTTAGGTCTTCATGTTAGTATTTATAGTCTCTTAGGGTTTCAAGGAAGATTAGTATTGGACCGGGTCGAAATGTTTCCAAAAATTATGCAACTCCTTGATTCAGGAAAGTGACGCCTAGCTTTGAAGCCATAGCGCCTTGTTGCATCGTTCTGCTATCACCGCGATGCCAACATATCTGCTTCTTTCTTCTTGCTGGGTGCCACAGCCCCAGTTTACTGCACAAATTCTTTTTATGCTGGACGTCACGACGCCCAATTCAATACTAGATAGCAAACCCGATGACTTTTTCTCTCGTTTTTCAATATATTTATGCTTCTTTTCCACTCTAATCGTCTTCCTTCTTGTCTCCAATGCATGCCCACTCATATGATTAACTTTTTAGTTTAATTAAATTCCTGAACTATGGCATTTGTTTCGAAATTGTCTTAACTATAAAACAACATGAACACACATATCAAAGCATTCAAAAGTGCTCAAGAACAAATTAAAAACTTTGATTTAGAGGTGTTAGTTTAATGAGTGAATTACACTCCTCAGTATTAACAATTAACTTTTATGTATAGAATGTAATATAGAAATTGAGTTTTGAGGCTACAATTTGAATACAACTTTATTCTCGTCAATTTCTATTATAAATTTTATTTTCTTTCATTAGTTCAAAACTCGTCAAATTTTTCAACAAATTAGTATCAAATATTAATTTTACATTACTTATAAAATATTTTAGAATAACAGTGAAATGCGGTTTAACTTTGACACTGCTACCAATTGGGGCTTAAATTAAAAAAAAAAAAGAAAAAAAAAGGAAAAAAGTATAAATTGTTTGTATCTATCTTGGGTCCTTTCCCTATTACATTCTGCGCCTCTTGTTTTCGTTGCCTGGATCTGAATATTAAGAGATTTGGTTTCTGGTTATTTGAGATTCTCTGTAAATCAATTGACAATCTTGGTATTTCCCAATTTATCTGTTTTATTTACTTGTTTTCGGTTTTTGATATGGGTTTAATCCTGTAGTTGCCATCATTTTGTTTGTGAATTATGTGACAGAATTTTTTTTTTCAATGTTTACCATTTTCCGGATTAATTGGTTGGATTCGGTTGGGTGGAAATCAGATTACCATCTAAAGAATCTAATACTTTTTTGATGTGGGATTATCTTGAAATTTTGGTTTTGGGATTGTCTTGAAATGTTTGGTTCTACTTTCAGGGCGTTTGCTTGCTCAAAAACTATTAATTTAGTAAAGTGGTTTCAGTTATTCATCATTTTTTGGGACTGGTAGACTGTGTGCGTGTGTTCAGTTCTCTTTTGCCATTTCAATTTCATGTAGATGATTTCATAAAGTGAGGTTTCAGTTTGTTATACTTTTTTATTCCGTACATGCAATGTTACCGATTTATATTAGATTCACACAACTTGGATAGTGGTGTCAAACTGGTATATTGTTCAATTTTTAGCCGAGCTGTAGAAGCTGTAATTTCATCTTTGGGTGGGTCTAGGTTTCTGTGCCTGTTTCCATGCTTAATTGCTGAAATCTGGCAAAGGAACTTACATGTGGTCGATTTGGAAATGTCGAACATAATACAAATGATTATTAAAATTTGTCGGTTGCTAATCATTAGATTTTGTCCAGATTGTACTCCGAACTTAAATAAACTTGAGACGATAGGGACAACAGAAGATTTAATTAAGAGAGTAGTAGATTTACCACAGAACTGTGAATTGGCTGAAGTTCCAGGAAAGAGGTTATAATGACCAGAAAATATTTCATAGGAGATTCTTACCTTTGGTGAAAAAATTCTCATATTTATTGTTGAACTGAGCATTTTTGGTTGACTCTACATGTGGTATTGAAATAACAATATTTATCTCTCTTGAGGTGAACCCGAAGTCTGTGGAGGCAATCTCATGCCTAGAGTTTTGTGCTATGTTGCTTCCCAAAATATTTTCTGGACAATTGATGAGGAACTAAGGAATTATTATATATGTTATATGGTAATTGTTATTGCTAGTAACGTGTATGCCAATGAAAACAAAAAGCAATGAGGACAAAACTCAATGGAATGGTTGATTCTAAACTATTCAGTATATTTTTATATGTGGCAGAAGGCTCAAATTAGGAATTTACCGAGTGGAGGTTAATGTTCAGCTGAATCAAACTGTACCAAGAGCACTCATCTTTCGATAGTTATTAACTATAGGTCTCATATCTGGCAATTTTTGGTTTCATAAGAACGGGCTATCGTTGACTTTGGGACTTCATAACTATCTCTACTTGTCGTCCTTCTCAACTGATATTGTTGTGAGTGATTCAGGTACTTCATTGAGATGCAAATTTAACATTGGACGATTTTCTTTTAATCTTCTTATTTAACTAATTGAATTTTTTGGAAATTGAGGAACATGTTTGATTAGTAAGTTTCTTTTTGAGTTATGCATAGCCTACCTGAACTTCTCTATATGATTGGATGTGTAATAATCAATGAGAATTTTAAATTCATACGTTTTCCCCCTTTGTTACCTTTAACGGGTCTTATTTTTGGTAAACTTGATGGTCCTCGCACAGGTTAAGGCAATTTTCATATCACAATTATGCTAGCCACCTTTTTTGTCCGTGTATCTGTGCATCCTCACTAGCTAAGTATTAGCCCCTTGAGATAAGCAATTGTTAAGCATGGTTGTTGTTACTTTGCTCCATGCTGAGGCTTGGGGGTGGGGTTGGAGGTTCATGGTTGTACTCCATGAAAAGGAAAGCAAGCCAATGTTGGTTTGAGTTGCGAATGCCCTCGGATGTCAGTGCATGGCATGGGTGGATTGCCTAGCCTATAAGAAAAATTTAACCACACAATGTGAATGCAATGCTCAGTGTGGACTGATACTCGATGGAAATATACAAATGATGGGGTACTCCTACGTCAGAGTTTAGAGGTATGGATTTCTGGCCAATGCAGTTGATCGCCGCCATGTGTAGACTATGTGGCAAGTGACTGTCATGGACTCTCATTCAGTGTGCAAATGAAATGGACAATTGTACTGCACGACAACCCTGATCCCTAAGTTAACTATGTTGAGGGTTGTGAGAAAACTGACTCGTGAGGTGGTTTCCGATAACACAGTGAGCTGTTGGCAACCATATGGCCGGTAGGCTGTTTTAACTTGGCAAACACACCTTAGCAGTGTGGGCATCACCTTCAACTTGTTTCTGCATATACGGGCAGGCAGTTGAGGCGTAAAGCAGAGAGAAGTTGTTCTGCTTCAGCTTTACCTATAATTGCCATATCCCATGCCTTAAATATATTCCCATTTTGAATGTCATCTTTTTGTTCAGTGCTTTCAATTGTACCTTCTTCCAATGCATTCATGTGCATCTTGTGGCTACTGAGTGAATTCTTAGTCATCGTTGGGCACAAGATGTACTCAATATTGAAACTATGTAACAATTTGGTATGAGAGTTACATTAAGTACGGTTACCAAGACTGTAAGCATCAAGTTTCTCATTAGAAGGGTTCTATTTGAAAACTAAAGTTGAAGTTCAAAGGTCATTGTGCATTGACAGAGTTGTTGGGAAGCATGACATGGTAAAGACCTAAACATTTGCAGACCTATGGGGCAACTCCAATGCATGATTCTTCAAACATGGACCTAGGTAACATGGTTGAATCGAGGTGTGGCATCGGGTGGGTCAGTCTGGATATTTCAATATTCGGAAGCACTCATTACACTTCAAATATTTTGTAGATGAATCGTTAGGGTCCATGTAAGTATTGGAATCGTACCCGAATTGAACCATGAGTTCGGGTAAGGATTTGGTTCTACTCATAATATTTTTTATAAAATTGTGAGATAACAATACAAATTATCCTTTAAGTAGCTAGCTGAATAGAAATATATAATATGCCTCCAAATAGTATCCAATATATATCCAATATTTAGCATAATAACATCCAATACCCAGTAAAATATGCTACCAAATATTATTCAATATCTGAATTATATACCCAAAAACTAGAAACCAACGACAAAGAAGTAAGCTTTAACAAATTCTGAGGACTAGCTTTAACAAATTCTAAGGACAACATAAATTCATTCATTTAGAAAAGCATAACAATCAATATTGTCGACTTCTCTTTCCATCTAATCCTTTCTTTTTCATCCAATGGGTCATTAAGCCAATGTGAATAAATTATAAAAAAATAAAAAATTATAAGAAGGACAAATTTGGTTTCACAACCACGTACGAACCAAGAATCGTCTTAGACTAGATCGGTTCTCGTTTTACTGTTTTGATTCCTAATTTTTTTTAGTTAAAATGCCTATCTCTAGCCGAATTCAATTGCAGGCAACCTTGTGGAAGTAGTTAGCATGGACTCTCACTTAGAGCATGTTCGAGCCCCATTTTATTGAAAAAATGTATTTTGAAATAGTAGATTAATGGGAATGTGTGGTTAAAAAGAAAGAAAAATGGTTTGTGTGTAATATTATATTATTGGAGAATGTATGGTTGAAAAGAAGAGAGAGAATAACATATTTTGAAAATAATGAGATCCAAATAAGGGCTTAATGTGCAAAGTTAGATGCCCGCAGTTGAGGAACATATGCATAGGATGATCCCTAAACTGACCATCTCGAGGGTGGTTGTTAAAATGCTAACTCAGAAGTTTCTTGCTAACATAGTGAGCACTTGGCAAGGAAAGGGTTAGTGGGCGGTTTCAACTTGGTGAAGTTGGCAATGCTAGAATTGTCAACACTCCTTGGTGGCTAGGGGTGTCAATTACAGGGTTGGCTGTTGATGAACAAAGTAGAGAGTTTTGTTAGTCCACCATTGCTCGAAAGTTCTTTGTTTGAGAGAAATAAAAAGTTGCGGCATATGCATAATTGTTGGCTTCTGTGTGTATCTTTATCTATATGTACCAAATGCCTTCATTTTTGTGTGCCTAGTACCTTCAATTGTGTCCTTGTGCCTTTGTCCGCCACTTTCATGGCATTTATAGGCTGAGTGCAATTTTAATTTATTAGTGCGATGGCTGAGTGAAGAATTGACTGAGTATTGACTCCATCACCAAGGATAACGCTTATATTGGAATAGCGTGAGTATTGGGTGCCATTGTACGCTGGGAATCTTTAAACTAATTTTCCGTGAGGTTATGGAGTTGTCATGACATGGAGATTTTGAAGGTGATAATTTTTATACTCATTTCTGCAGCTGATTATATCGATTATGGCCAAAAATCAACATTGTGTAGTTTCTTAGGCAATTAGTTGGGTTTGAATAAATATTTATCTCTGACCGGGGTCCCCCAGATAAGTGGACCAAGCAAATCGAATGAATTGATGTATCG
>NC_036259.1:10470617-10510220 GCF_002742605.1 Olea europaea var. sylvestris | reverse complement strand
GTGGTTCAATAGAGATTCTACAATAAGGAGATCTCATCTTTCCTCTGGGTGCATTTATATGGGCTGAGGTATACTTTTCATGGGAGGTGTAGAGCATGAAGATCCACCCTTAAAACGTGTGAAAGTGTCATATGAAGAATCGGACAGTTTTTCCAGCAATGCGTCAATTAGAGAGCTAGCTAGGTGCTTATCGAACAACTCAATGGCTCGACCCCTAGAATCTCAAGGGGATGATGAGGTTGTTGGTGTAAAAGGAGTTGTTAAGAAAGTTGAACTTGTTAGAATTATTGCTGAGGCTTTATATTCTCTTGGTTATGAAAAGACAGGAGCACATCTAGAGGAAGAGTCAGGGATACCTTTGCACTCTGCTGCTGTTAATTTGTTTGTGAAGCAAATTATTGAAGGTGAATGGAATGAAAGTCTAGCCACATTACATAACATTGGTCTAATGGATGAAAATATTGTTAAGTTGGCATCTTTTGTAATATTGGAGCATAAGTTTTTCGAACTTTTGGATGGAGAAAAAATCATGGATGCCTTGAAGACACTGAGAACTGAGATTGCACCACTTTGTGTACATATTAGTAGACTACATGAGCTTTCTTCGTTAATTGTATCTCCTTCACAGACTGCTCTTGATGGAACTTCTGCTCAACGGTTAAGGATCAGGTCACGCAAAAAATTACTGGAGGAATTGAAAACGTTGCTGCCCTCTACAGTGATGATTCAAGAAAAACGATTGGTGCTTCTTGTTGAACAGGCTCTTGACTTGCAAAGGGATGCTTGCAGGTTTCACAACTCCTTGGTTGACGAAATGTCATTGCTCACTGATCATCAGTGTGGAAGAGACCACATTCCTTCTCAAACTTTACAGGTCAGGTTAAAATTACTATTTACATGTTGAAACGAAAAGAACTTTTCATAATACTGCCATGTTATCTGGAACAGGGTCTGCAATTTTGCTGTTTAATACACTAATAGTAATAGCAAATAAACTCTCCTACCCTTTTTTTAGTTGATTGATGTTGATCACCAAAAAAAAAATATTGTTTTTCCATGAAGAAGATATTATCTTTCACTTTTGAGTGTTAAAAGTGGAGAAAATTGCATCATTAGTCTCCAACATACTACCTCAGTAGTAAGTTGGTCCTCAACCTTTAATAAGGACTAAACTGGTTTCTAACCTCTCATTTTTTGTTGCACAATAAAACCTCGACGATGATAACCGTCCAAATCTCTATTAAGTTATCAACTGGTTCTTGCATGTCCAACCATTTGATGCTATACTTTCTTTTCCAATTTGAGTTGGTCTAAAAATTGGAAGTGAAATATGTTTTCACGAGAGCCTTGGTTTAAAATTTTCTCACTGACTGCTGATTGTACTACAATGATGAAAACTGAAAAGGTCTGTTACCAACTTGCTAATGTGGTAATAGGTTGGGACCAATTTTGCAATTTTTTGTTTAAAAGAAAAGATGTATTTATCTATTTCTACTCTTATTTTGGGTGAAATAACTTATATTAAGCCACGTTTGAAAAGAGGCTTAATCAGATATTATTGAAGCTATTTACCTTCGTGAGGCAATGCGTCAGTCTCGAGGCATTTCGAGACATAATCCAAGAGATACCAATAAACAGCCTAGGTGTCTCCCATGTATTACTACTAACAAGATTTTTAATCCCTGATCATCATCTTCATGACTATAATCTGTCTCCTCATTTTTCCCAATCATCCTCCACTTGCATTGTTGCAATCCCCTTCCCCTTCTACGTCCATGTAAAAATAACACTAAAGAACATAAAAACTCCTCATTCTTGGGCTATAAAAGAATAGCCTGAAAAGCAATCCAGCTGCCCTGAGGTTAAACCCAAGGTATAACTTTTGAAAATGGTATACAAGGTGTTAAATGAAAGACGCACATGAGGCGCCCCTCGAGGCATAATCTCAAACATCTGGAAACAATGGTTTTTTGAATGTTGTTTTCATGTGGCGATATAAATGTACGTGTTCTTTGTACAAGAACGGAATTGTTGTGTCACCTGCTCACCGCAAGAATCTCTTGAACACCAAGATGGATGCAATGTTTTCTTCAAGGTGATGTGAGAGACCCCAACCTCTTGAGCAAATAAAAGGATGGAAAAAGATAAAAAAAAAAAAAAAAAAAATTTAATTTGAACTTTTTTTCTTATCCATAAATCTAAGACAAAAGTAATGCTTCAAGTTGTTCAATTATAATAAATGAGTTCATGGACCATTGATTTAGAATTGGTCATGTCTATTTCTCAATGAGGGCTAGAAGGGGATATTACCTTGGTGTTTGGTACAATGCTTTCTGTTGGAGATAGATAGGGAAAATTGGTTAATACTATTAAAATGGCTAAAGAAATGAAACTAACGTGAAACTAGAAACCATGAGCCTAGTAGTTACTCTACAAACAATGTTGGAATTGAAGCTATATTTATTTTGTATCTTCATTGTTTTCTTAATAAATCTATGATTATTGAGAATCACACGCATATATGGACATGGGGCAGCTTTAGGAAATCTCTCATAAAGCCTTCTACAACAGAATACATGCTGGCGTTTGATGTGGATTAAATAATTGATGAGTTAGGGATGATTTTTTTGAAAAAGATGATGAACTGTATCTGAAAATTAGGAGGAGAAAACAAGATAAAAATAATGTTTTTTCCACTTGAAGGATTAGCCAAACCATTGCCACTAAATATCAAATTCTCATTACAATTACTGTTCTTGATTTAATGATGGATGAGAAAATGGGAGAATCTAAAATCATCTCGGACGTTTTCTTTACAACTTTTTCTTGTCATTGTTGCATCATCTTTATTCATGAGGTGGCATTGTTGTGTGTGCCGATATATCATGACAACCTCACTAAAGAGAGAGAGAGAGAGAAAAAAAAAAAAAAAAAAAAAACCTGTATAGTTGATTAAAACAGATAATATGCAGTGATCTACTAGTTGCTTGAATTCAAATCTTTTGGTCTAATATAGATATCTGTTTTTCTCAAATATGAACACTGGAATTATAAAATATCTACTCTTCCACAACCTGAGGTAATTCACAGTTTATTTCATCTCTGTGACCATCGACACCTTCCTTTCATGCAATTTTTTAACAACGAAAATGCTTGACTTCGTAATCCAGATATTACAAGAGCACAGTAATGAAGTTTGGTTCTTGCAATTTTCTCACAATGGAGAATACTTGGCTTCGTCATCCAGTGATTGTCTAGTGATTATATGGGAGGTAATATTTTCTTTTTAGGTATGCATATAATTACTTTGTGCATGCATTTATTTCCCCTGGTTCCCTTCAACGACTGGATTATTTATATATATTACCTCATGCCTTAACAATTTACTACTGTGCTGATTTTCAATTTTTAGTGCTATTTACCAATTTCCATGTTGACATTAAAATTGTGGTCTTCCAACTTAACATCATGGTCTGTTGCTCTAAATTTATATATAGCTCAAAAAATGTTTCAGTCTTGGTGTAGTATTTACATCATTTGTTTGAAGTAGAACTGTCTCCTACTACACTTATTGGATATGAATTGTAAGGATTATTATTATTATTATTATTATTTTTTGAAGTCAGACAATACCATTAGATCTTATAATTGTTTCAAGAATATAATATTGCATTGATGGAACTTTTGTGAGGAAGTGCCTTTCATTAGTTTCTGTTATATTTTTCTGTTTGCTCCAATCTTTTTGAAACTTGTCGGCATTTACAAGTCTCCAATATTTCACCTGTATCAATATGGATCTAATTATGGACGGATTCCCTAATTACAGATTCCCCTTTCACCTCTTTTTTCCATTTCCTAGTTAAGCATGATTTTGTAATTATAGAGGAGCGATTATTGTAATTGTAGCATAATTAGTGTAATGACTAGCGTGATTAGTGTAATGGCTAAGATTGAGCCTTGTAATCAGAAACACACGCAGTATATAATGCAAGTAACTCTCGTTTGGAGAGGCATTCAAAACCAAATCGAGTTTTATTGATATTTCAAAGGATAATTACAAGTTGTAATGGTAGAGCAGCTAAAAGACACTTTGGCAGAGGCTGAAGATGATATCCATCACTTGACATTCTTGAATGAGGAGTTGGAAATTTTATCAATAGTGCTCAAAAGCAAGGTGGATGAACAATATATTTATATGACTTCATTGGAGGATAAAAAAGACGAACTCCTGATGCTTCGTTCCTGATGTAACATGCTGTCCCACAAGCTTTCTGAACAGGTCATGAAGACTGAAGAATTTAAGAACTTATCCATCCATTTGAAGGAACTCAAAGACAGAGTTGAAGCTGGATTTTCCCATGCTCGTGAAATCTGGCACAAACGTTTGGGTCATCCTAACTCTGTTGTTTTATCTCATTTAATAAACTCTGGCTTGTTGGGCAATAAAGATCAATTTTCATCTTATGTTTTTCTTGATTGTTCCACATGCAAATTAGGTAAAAGTAAGTCTCTTCCCTTTTCTTCTCAAGGTAGTCGGGCTGAAAGAAGTTTTGATCTGATTCATAGTGATGTGTGGGGTATGTCTCCGGTTATATCTCATGCATATTATAAATACTTTGTTACATTCATTGACGATTATAGCAGATATACTTGGATCTATTTTCTCTGTTCTAAATTTGAGGTGTTTTCTGTTTTTCAACAATTTATCGCTTATGTTGAAACTTAATTTTCTTTGAGTATTAAAATATTAAAGTCTGATTTGGGAGGAGAATATATGTGTCTAAAGTTTCATGATTTCCTTCACCAAAAGGGCATTGTCTCCCAACATTCTTGTCCCCATACACCTGAGCAAAATGGTGTTGCTGAACGTAAGAATCGTCATCTGTTAGATGTTGTTCGTACATTGCTACTAGAATCCTCAGTTCCACCTAAATTCTGGGTCGAGGCTTTATCTACGGCAGTCTATTTGATTAACCGATTGCCTTCAAGTGTTCTGAAATTTGAAACTCCTTATTATCGCCTGCATCATCAACACCCAAACTGCCTTGACATGCATACCTTTGGATGTGTCTGTTTTGTTCATTTATCTCCACATGAACGAAATAACTTTCCGCTCAATCAGTTAAATGTACGTTTATGGGTTACAGTGTTTCTCATAAAGGATATGTTTGCTATGATCCATGCTCCAATAAATTTCGTATCTCTGGTCATGTTGTTTTCTTCGAAAATCAATATTTATTTCCCACTCATGTTGAGCCTTTAGCGAAGACACCTGCCCTTCCACATTTTGATGAGTTGTCCTCTACCCTTGAACGGTTCAAGCCTGGATTCGTGTATGAACGACGACACCCAGCTTTGCCCCTCCGTGTACCAGACCCGCCATCTGAGGCTACACAGACACAACCTTCCATGAATGAGTTGGACTTGGACACTAATATTCGCCGTTCCACCAGAACCTCTCGTCCTCCTAATCGGTATGGATTTTCTCATACATCTCTTAATGCTACTTTGTCATCTATTCCCATACCTACAGGGTACTCTGAAGCAGTAAAACATGAATGCTGGCTAGAAGCGATGGTAGACGAACTTCGTGCACTTAAAGATAATGACACTTGGGATGTTCCGTGTCTTAAGAATGTTAAGGCCATTGGTTGCAAATGGGTTTATTCAATCAAATTACGGTCTGATGGGACTTTGGATAGATATAAGGTACGATTGGTTGCTTTTGGTAATAGACAGGAATATGGTGTTGATTATTTGGAAACTTTTGCTCCAGTAGCCAAGATGACCACCGTGCGAATGGTTATTTCTATTGCTGCTTTTCAAGGTTGGTCGCTCCAACAAATGGATGTAAAAAAATGCCTTTCTTCATGGAAATCTCAAAGAAGAAGTTTACATGACACTACATCCGGGTTTAACCTCTAGCTCTTCCTCAAAAGTCTGTAAGCTGAAGTGCTCATTATATGGGTTGAAACAGGCTCCACGAGCATGGTTTGATAAGTCCGATCTACCTTGCTTCGTTTTTCATTTCAACAGAGCCAGTATGACTCTTCCTTGTTCCTTTGCAAGAACTCGATCGGTATTGTTCTTCTCCTCATCTATGTTGATGATATTGTAATTATCGGGACTAATTCTGCTTTGAGTACTCGTCTATAGCAGCATCTTGAGCCCTCTTTTCTTACGAAGGATCTTGGATCTCTTACGTACTTCTTAGGGCTAGAAGTTCACACACATTCCTCTGGTATTTTCCTGAATCAGCATAAATATAAGCAATATTTGATTAAGTTGGCCGGTCTTCAGGATTCATCTATTGTGGATACTCCTCTAGAAGTAAATACAAAGTATCGTTGTGAAGAAGGTGATCTTTTCTCTAATCCTATCGTGTATCGTCAACTGGTGGGAAGCCTGAATTATTTGACTATTACGAGGCCTGATATTTCTTTCGCAGTCCAGCAAATTAGCCAGTTCATGCACACTCCACGTCATCTCCATCTAGCTGCCGTTCGTTGTATCATTCGCTATCTTCGAGGCACATCTAGCCAAGGATTGTTCTTTCCTACCGGGTCTTCTCTTTGTCTTACTCCTTATAGTGATGCAGATTGGGTTGATTGTCCAGACACCCGACGTTCTGTCACGGGATGGTGCATGTTTCTTGGTTATTCTCTGATATCTTGGAAAAGTAAGAAGCAAGATCGTGTCTCTAAGTCATCTACTGAATCAAAATATCGGGCAATGTCTGCTGCTTGTTCCGAGATTATATGGCTTCGGGGGCTTCTTGCTGAACTTGATTTTCCTCAATCTGGTCCTACTCCACTCTATGCCGACAACACAAGTGCCATTCAGATTGCTGCTAATCCGGTTTACCATGAGCTTACTAAGCATATTGAAGTAGACTGTCATTCTATTCGTGAAGCTTTAGATACTCGTGTCATTTCTCTTCCTCACATTTCCACTGCTCTTCAGAAAGCTGATATTTTCACAAAATCACTGACCCGAAATCGTCATCAATTTCTTGTAAACAAATTGATGCTTCTTGATCGACCAGCATCAATTTGAAGGGGGATATCAATATGGATCTAATTATGAACGGATTCCCTAATTACAGATTCCGCTTTCCCCTCTCTTTTCCATTTCCTAGTTAAGCATGATTTTGTAATTATAGAGGAGTGATTATTGTAATTGTAGCATAATTAGTGTAATGACTAGTGTGATTAGTGTAATGGTTAAGATTGAGCCTTGTAATAAAAAACACAGTATATAATGCAAGTAACTCTCGTTTGGAGAGGCATTCAAAGCCAAATCGAGTTTTATTGATAACTTGCCCTAGATAGTTTTAACCATACATGCTGATTGGTCGTTCACTGCTAGATAATAAAACTAGTAAGTCTTAATAGCTTTTTGCTCTCGAATCTTTTGAAATTGGAATCTCGGAATCTGCTTCTCTTTTCCTTAACTAGTAAGGGCATCCCATATCAAACATAATTGCAAACTATCTTGTTCTTTTCTCTTCATAATTCTACCAATCCCTCCTACAATTTGAAAGTTAAAAAAATTCTGTTCGATTTGAAAATCCCTATCCAAATGACTATATTGGCTGCTCATGAAAAAATTCTCTGATTAGCTTAAACCAAAAACCACCATCAATTTGTACTTGAAATCCAAACAAATAAAATTAAGCCTTTATTTGAGCCATATTATTTTCATGATAATGCATTTTTGAATAATGTATTGATGGAAAATGCGTGGTTAAAAAATAAAGAAAAGTTTTGGATTTGTGTGTAATATCATTTTATTGAATAATGTGTGGTTAAAGTGATGTCAAATCACTATTTAAAAATGAATTTTTTTGAAAGAATGTGGGTCAAAAGGACCTAAAAGATTAATACCTCCGGAGGAAACAAATCCTTTATCACCCTAGGCCCCAGTGGAAAACACCCATATCAATTTTGCGTTTAGCTTTTCCACAAAGATCTAGAGGAGGAAGGGCTTTGCGATTCCATTGATGTAGCAGATTTTATTGTTAGGAGTTTCATTATAAAAGGGTTGGTCTATACAGCCAGACAGAAGTTTGGTCGATTTTAGCTTTTAGGTTTATGGTTAGAGGTTGTTTCCAGGTTTTTACGAGGTTGCTACACTGGTGAGAGAAGTGCTGAGATTAGAAATTGATTCTATTCAGCAATAGTGGATTCTGGGTCTTAGACACTTGGAAGAACCAAATGGAAGACCTGACAAGGTTGACTTGTCGAGCTTACCATTATCTGAACCATTTATTCGTTTGAACATCTTGCATCCTTTGCTGGATCTCGTTTCTCATAGGAGGATTAGTACTTGCGATTTAGCTCAAACTCAAAGCAAATTCATTTATCTCTATCTGAGGACAGCAGAAAGTCTTGATAATATACTTGTGGCACTGCTTGGTAAAAGAAGCTGATTTAGAATGTTCTTTTTCCCTGAAAGGCACTCCAGATATATAATGAAAATTCTATTTGTTGTGGGAAAGTTGGGTGCTATGTGGGAAGTTGTGGTTTTCAATACTTTTTTTGGCATTTTAGATAGAAAGGAACTTTTATAATTTTTTAATAAAAGAAACAACTGCTGCAAAATATTGGAAGGAGCAAAGTTTTTGGCTTCTTTATGGGCTTTTATCTTCAAGGAGTTCAAGGATTTTCATTTTATCTTTAGGTGTTGTTGGTTGAAAAACATGATGTATTCCTGATTTTGTTTTTAAACTTGTTTTTCTAACATTTCAATAGGTCTCCTTGTTCTGGTGATGTATGCATGTATCGTGATATCATAAATAGTAAATACACGTTTTTAGAAAAAGCATAATTAAATATTTTCCCTTCAAATCATCAGGTTTTTGATTATAATCTTGCAAAGAGAACTTGTTATGGTATGTTCAATTGAATCAATTAAATGTTAATATTTGTTTCAGCACAAAGACTTGAGCATGCCTGCAAAGTTGTTCATCACTTCAAGAAACATTTCGAAGTTCTTTTGTAGCATTTTTGGCTAATTGTAGAACTCATGACGACTAGATCTACCTCAAAACCAGTACATCTTTCACCTATGTATAAACATTAAATTCTAGCCGATATTTGAAAATATATGTAGACAATTTCAACAGTCTTTTGTTTCTCAAATATTTGAAATTTGACAAAAATCATTGTTGACTATTTGCTCCATTGGAGTATTCCTTGGAATGTGAAATATAGAATTGAAAGAATGTAGATTATGCCCCTGTTTGAGCCTCATTTTCTCCAAAGCTCATTTTTATAAAACTCATTTTCAATCACATATTCTCCCATAAAATAATTTTACACGTAAACCCAGAACTTTTCCAATTATTTAATCACAAATTCTCCAAAAAATCACTATTTTACAATATATTTCCCCCAAAAAATGGGGCTCAAATATGGGCTATATTTTGATGACAATTTAAATGTACGTGGACTGAAATTCCAAAATCCATTGGAAGCTACTAGATGGTACCCTTCGCTTCCAAACCTCTTCTATCCAATGGGAATGGCTTGAAAAGCCTGATTTTTATGCAATGCTGATTTGTTCACTGCCATCTGTTTAAATTTAATGTTGCTGATAGTTTAACTACTCAACCTAAGTTGTAGTTTTTTGATCAACCTCAGTCATGACTTCATGTACTTTTGTTACTGGTTTTAGTTTGCTTATGTTGTTTATTGCTTACTAAATATTTTATTTCCATTGATTGGGAACTTCTTTTAATTTATTCTATTCGTATTCCTTAATTACTTCTGATTCCTTCTCTGGTTTTACAAATTAAGATTATGCTATCAAAGTGTAGCACTCACCTTTTCAATATGGCGATGAACCTAAAAGTGTTAAAACATTTTTTGCTTTGTTACACAAGAGTTTTGAGTGTATTACTTGAAGGCTTTTCCTGTTTAGACATCATTTTGATTGACTGTTGATTTTTTAGCATAATTCTGTTGCTTTTGTTAGGTTAAACTGGATGGTCGAATATCCTTGAAGCATAGATTATCTGGTCACCAGAAACCTGTCTCGTATATTTCATGGAGCCCTGATGATCATCAACTTCTTACTTGTGGAGTAGAAGAGGCTGTTAGATGTTGGGACACTGCATCAGGAGAATGCCTCAATGTATATGAAAAAAGTGGCCTCGGTTTGACCTCTTGTGCATGGGCACCGGATGGGCGAAGGATATTTTGTGGTGTTACTGACAAAAGCGTCTGCATGTGGGATCTGGAAGGGAAAGATGTAAAATGTTGGAAAGGGCAAAAAACTATTAGGATCTCAGACTTGGGAATATCTAGTGATGGGAAACAGCTCATTACTGTTTGTAAAGAAAATATTATATCATTGTTTGAATGGGAATCAAATTCTGAGAAATTCATTGAGGAGGATCACACTATAATTTCATTTGCTTTATCCAATGACAGCAAGTTTTTGCTTGTTAGCCTATCGAACCAAGAACTCCATCTGTGGAATATAGATGGGACTGTAATGCTAGTAGCCAAATACAAAGGTCACAAGCATTCTCGTTTAGTTGTGAGGTCTTGTTTTGGTGGCCTCGAGCAAGCATTTATTGCCAGTGGAAGTGAGGACTCGCAGGTAATGCCTCTTCTGTTGATCATGAACATTTATTTTGTTTAGCCACATACTTTTTGTATTTATATTGCTTGTATGAACTGCTCTTTCAAAATAGAATTGATGATAATTGCTCACTGCTCAGAACAATATTATTTGTTTGGAGTAAGCTTTTTGAATACAAACTAAGACTCTTTGTGCTACTCACATCCTCCGAGTCAATTGGTGGTAACTGCTGTTGTCAGTGTTGTTTATGGGCCTTTTATCTGGACAAGCATGTATTATATTTGAATGTTACTGCACTTCATACAAAGTGCTAATTACATCTAGGCCACCATGCCTAGATTTTGTCAGTCGACCACTCTTGAGTGCCATTGATTTTCAATTTTACAATAGATTTGAACTTATGCCATTGCAGATACACCAGCCTACCTGGAACATACTTGGCTGAGCTTTATAAGTAAAAAAAAGTAAGTTTTAAAATAAACAATTTTTAATGGTGAAAGTTGGAAATAAGTTATTGATTTAATTAGGGTAAGAGTTTCTTTCTAAATAAGTAATAGCTCGTACTTAAACGTTACTCTTACAGAACTACAAATCAACTGAAGTAGACTACTATTAATTATGGCTTCTTTATCTCTTTCTGGGGCGTTTAATTTCTGTTTCAGTAATGCAAACTCGGTTATTGTCTTCAGTTAACAATTGATATATTAATTGTGAATTGCAGCCGTCTTTATTGGGAGTGTTACTAATTATTTGACATGATATGTAGGTTTATATCTGGCACAGGGTCTCAGGAGAGCTAATTTTAACTTTGCCTGGACATTCTGCGGCTGTCAATTGTGTTAGCTGGAATCCAGCTAATCCTCATATGCTGGCTTCTGCAAGTGATGATCGGACTATTCGCTTATGGGGCTTAAATCAGGTAAATATGACTCAAAATGGGGAGCATAGTAATGGTGTCTGTTACTGCAAAGGGGCTACTTGAAGTCGTCAATTCTTAAAAAAATGTATTTCCTTACTGTCGAGTTATGTAAATTCTTCTATACCTGTCCTGAGCTGGCATTTACTACAAACTAGAAGGTGATATTACATTCTCTGTGACAATAAATGCATAATTTCTTTTAAATGTCAGTCTTTGCTGCTTCTTTTTTATTTATTTATTTATTTATTTTTTTCATGAAGCTGATCAAGTAGGGTTTCATTGTGTTGATTGTTCAATTATTGACTCTTCGCGTGATTAGACTTATGCTCAATTATTGACACGTTACATGATTGGGCAGTAGATTTAGAAACTTGTTTCTTGCCTGATATAGCCAATTGCTTCATTACCAAGCTGGCATCTCGAGTTAAAACACCTGTGATAGTTTTGTTCTCTGTACGCATTTCTAATGATTCCACATGTTATTATTGTTTTTCAACAGTTTCTTTCATCTTTTCTTAAAATCTGTATCATGTCAGTTGAAGCCTTTGATTTTCTCCTTGATGAGTTGAGAAGCACTTGCCTGATTCCCTCTTGCGTAGTTAGAACGTTAACGCGATTTGTTGTGGCGTACTTTGTGCCATGTAAATGCATTCATAGCAAATAACTTGTCAAATGTTTAGAGATATATGGGGAACGGGTTATTTACTCAATAATACTGTGGAAGATTCTGGTTGATCAACGTATGACGAAGAAATTTAGTGTCGATGTAACCTCCGGAGAACCATTTTGTTGGGTTGAATTCCTTGCTCAACTTGCCTGGCTAAGTAGATCGAGAAGGGATTTTGTTCTCGACCATTCTTGAAAGCTTCAATAGCGATGTCATTACTTGGAATTCTAGGACCAATCTTAGGTGCAGAAGTTCTCTTCCTCTCAACAAGTGATATCTCGTAAAATGCTAGAAACTAAGTCAAAACTTTGTATTTCATTTCTTGCTATTGACCTCTTAAATCTATTTAGGTATCGGAGCATGTCCATTCATCCACCGACCCCTTTATTGTGAAAACCGAGCAAGACCACACGTGTGTTCTTTTACAGAATCAAGTTCGATTCAAATTCGACAATTGATGTAAAAGTTCAACATTCTTGAAGCCATGATAAGGGGATTTTATGCAAAAACCTCCATCACTATAGCTCATTGACTGCTTTTACAACACAAACAAACACCCTGTTTATGTATACTAACCATATCCCCATCTTAAGCAACATTGAAAGAACTTGCAGTTTTCTCAACAAATTTTTTCGCACCTTTAAACCATCTCTTGTCTCCTGCTTGAGCCTTGCAAATGTATAGTTTGCCACCTGAAACCGTGGCCATTATCAGATGGTGTTTACCGCCTTCATCTCCATCAGCCGTTCTCGTCAATACTGATATGAAATAGTACGGTTTCCCACCGATCACCGGTGTTGAACTCTCCAATATGTTTGCAGTTGCCACTGCATCTGAATCGAATCCACCCTGCTCATATATTTCCAACCTGTTTTGTTATTCAATTCTGATTGAGATGCTTAAAACTGTGCTATAAGTGATTTGTTTACCTCTGCATCAGTTTTGCCAAAGTAGACTTGTTTTCCCAGCAGATAGTCCACCTGCACGTAGAAAAGTCAGGTAAAAGTTTGTTACAAGGATATGGATGAAGCAAGTTTGGTAGGCTGGACGAGTCTATGGACTTATATACTAGACATGGTCGTCGGTGAAAATAATAATGAAGATGATTGATTACTTGAGAGAGGAAGTCCTGAGGGGAACCATAGTCAGTGACGGATTTCTTTTTAGTCGGGTTGACCATAACAACGACATTGCTGTTGGGATCGAAGTTGTCCTCATATCTAAGAAGTTGACCAGGGTATTCCACTTCTCTGCTTTGGTTCCACTTTGAGGGAACTGACAACTTGAATCCATCCCCATTGTATGGCAAGAAATCTGTGTTTGTCTTTGGCTTCCCAAATATGTTGGCTGCATTTAAGTTTTCACACATTAATTGATGGACTATTATGACATCTTAATATTCCTACTCTATTCAAAAAAATTTAGGTGACAACGCTCCTCTGCTTTGGCGCAGTGTTTTAAAAATTGTGTCTAGACACGACACATGGGCAAAATTCTTCGCTTCAGGTCTAGGTACGCGATTTTCGGCACCTAGGCTTGCTTTTCTCTTCCCTTTTTTAAATAGAGTATATTATAATTTTAGATGTTTGATAACTATTATTTTAATTATTAAATATTTTTAGATTGATTAAAAATACAAAACTATATTAAAATGAAAAAAAGCTTGTTTATGCTTGGGCCTCGCCTAGTTCAAAGTTTGGCCTCCAACGTAGCATCGCCTGATGCTACTTAAAACGTTTAGAGTGGCATAAGAAAACTTTAAATTCTCTGTCTTCCATGGAAAACCTCAGGCGATGTAGGTAGTTCTCATGTTGAAGATGAACCATTATAAATTTGTGTGTCCTTTTCTTTCTTTCTTTCTGATTCCTTTTGCTTTCGTTGTCTTCACCTCTAACATTTCTTGATTCGACATACAATAAATCTGTTATCACTAGTTGAAATCTCAAGAACAGTTGAATGAAAACGTAGATCCCAATGCGCGTACTTCTCAGAATTTATGATTTAGGCCTTACCAGATTCTCCATAGGCGGCATCAGCAGGTGAAACCTTGGATCCAATGGCAGCAGCCCCAATTAAAACAGTGAGAGCCAGTCTTCGAGAAATGGTGGCTGCACCATCTTCTTGATGAAGTGCTGCCTGATCCTGCGCACGGCAAATCAGCCGTGTAGGCTTGAGTGATGGCAGGTAGCTGCTAGACGAGGATCTGTAAGTAGAGAATGCTGCACCTGCATGGTTGAGCAAGAAGCACGCTGTTGAGGCCATTGATATATTTGTACACACTCTTTCTCTCTTATTTTTTCCTCACACACGAATACAAATTATACAGTTTCTAGTTTCTGTTTCTTTTGCTTGCTCGTGAGTGGAAAGTTGACGTGACAACACGAATAGGGAGTTTTGATTTTGTTGGATGTTGGCATGATTGGACTATGATGGAGGATGAATGGTTCTCATTGGTGCCAAGTGTTCATTTGCACACTTGTACAAAATTCTAGTGTATTCTACATGTCATATGAGTACAAAAGTTTCCCACCATCTCGAACTTACTTTTTGAAGATGAAATTATGCCCTTAGCCCTTTTTTGGAAAGAAAGAGTTTCTGAATAATAAAATTTTGAAAAATATTTAGTTAAAAAATGAATGTGGTTGAAAATGAGTATTTCTGAACTGGGAATATATAGGAAAAGCTTCGTTAAAATAAATAGGTCTTTGTAATGGTTAAGGATTTAATTGCTATTGTCGCAAGTGTAGTTTTAATTTAATCCTATGATATCTAGTTTTCGTAATATCGAGCCTAGGCCTTGGTGAAGCACTAGTTGAAGGGTTCTTCGCATTGCATTCAATTAGGGTAGATTCAGAGTTTTAACGAATGTCATTGACTAGGAGACATTGGTGCTCACCTGGTCAATGAATTATCATCCTTCAATTTTTAAAGTATATATTTTATCAAATTTTATCTAAATATATTAAATTTTTTCAAAAAAAATTTGTCACCAACCATTGAAATTCAAAAGGCAAACTCCACATATTTTTTCTGCTAATTCTGTGGTAAATTGTGGTATCGGCGACAGTTTTACTACGAAAAGCTTATCAAGAAAAAATAACACACATATTGTCGCAAAAGTTGAATTTACAAATTAGAATTCAGCGTGAGAAGTATTCAAATCCATAAATTCACTGCAAAACAAGGAACAAGCTAGAAATAAGGGAAGTCCATGATACACATCCATCATAACGAAAAAAGAAGTTCACACTAATGTTCAACAAAAACGAAAAAAAGGAAAGGAGATAGGTGCAAGTCAAGTGGAAATTACAGATTCTAATAGATTAAAAATCCACATTTCATAAATAAGATACCATGTTAAGTATTTCTAGAAAATTTTTAATTAATTAATATAATTAAAAATTAATTAAATTAATAAAATATATATAAACACAAACCCTAATCAAAATTTAATTCCCACACTCCTCTCTCTCTCTACAATTCTCCTTCAACCCAGTCGCCTCCCCTGTCGTCGCCACTGTCTTGGGAATCGCCGGGCAATCACCACCCTCGATCCATTATTGGATGCTGCAGGGATGCCATCCATCCACCGGAAGATGCAGCGCCGCTGCGAACCTCTCACTTTCATCCCCTTTTCTCTTCTTGTTTGCGTGTTGGTGTTGATGGTGGCGAAGTGGTTGTTGGAGGAGCTTATAATGGACTGGTGGTGGTTGGTGTTGATGGTGTGTGGCGATCTATGATCGTGTGTATGTGCGTGGGTGTGTTGATGTGTGAGCGGCGACGGTGGCGTGAGGTTACGGTGTTGGCGTTTATGGTGTTTGGCGATCTGTGACTGTGTGTATGTGCGTGGGTGTGTGTGTGTGTGTGTGTACGTGGGTCTGGGCGTGTGTATTCAACGGAGGTGGCGTGAGGTTGTGGTGGTGTGTGCGCGACGGTGATTCCCCTTTTGTTACAGCGTTGTGGATTTTGTGTGGTGGTGTGCTACGATTGTTGCAGCATTGTAGATTTCGTGCAGTAGTGGTATGCTACAAAACCCCTGATCTGTGGCGATCGTGGATTTTGTGTGGTGGCAACGACGGTGTTTGTGTGGTTGCGGTGTTGCGGTGGGTGGCTGATCTGGCGATGGGAGTTCATTGGCAATATTCAAAGGGTGACGGTGGTCTGTTTGAAGTGTTGCAGTGGGTTGTTTGAGGTGCTATGGTGGCGGCACTCAACGGATCTGGTGGTTGTGTGGACTGTGACTCCCAATTGTGGTGTTTGTGTTGGTGTGTGCTGGGTGGCGGCAATAGTGATGGTGATGGCGATGAGAATTGTGACTCATAATTGGATACGTAACATGAAAATTGTGATTGTGACTCCCAATTGTGACTCACGATTGATTAAATTATCGAAAAATTTATCGTAACTAATTAATCCAATAATTTACAACGAGTAAATGCATTGTGACCAATAATATTTTTTAGGTTATGCATTATTTTTTTGGTAGTGGTCACAAATTATTTGGTTGACTGTGACCATTAAATTGGTTAATCTATGACCAATAATAAGTGACCAATGAAAAAAATAAATTGTGATTTGAAAAATTGTTAATCCATGACCGATAATTTGATAATTTGTGACTATATAAGAAGTTGTGACTTGTAATATTTGTGATTTGTGACCAATAAATAAATCGTGACTTATAAATTTTTCGATTTGTGACCGATGAACAAATTGTGATTTATAAATTTTTTGAATTGTGATCGCAAAGTAATTTGTGACATCAAATTTTTGATTTGTGACCAAAAAATAATAAGTGACGAATTAAATCGTTAATTTGTGACCAAATTATATAAATTTGTGACTTAAATATTTTTAATTGCTAAAATAATTAATTAATTAACTAAATGATAAATAATTTTTAATAAAAATCTGATTTTTGAAATTTGAAATTTGTTTTCTTGTTTTTGAAATGTATCATAATTAATCTCTTATGAAATTTTCCCGCAAGTCAATTTGCACCATATCGAATCAAACAAGTGTAAATCAGATTCATAAAGTTAGATTTGAGAATCTTCCTCAGTTCGAAGGACCAGGGCCGGTCCTGTGATTGTCGGGCCCGAGGCGAAGTTCAAAAATTAGGCCCCCAAAATTAAAGTAAATGCAAAATTCAACGGTGTGTTATGCAACATATTGCTAACTTAAAATTCAACATTAAAAGAACAAACAAATATCTCAATAATGAAAAATAGATAGTATTCATAAAATAGATAATTTAAGATAATTTTTTTCCTAAAGCAAGATAGATTAAAATTAGAAAAAATAAATATACTTTTTAAATAGCATATTAAATTAAAAAATATTAATGTAATATTAATTTTTTTTTCACTTTTCTTTTTCATAAATATTATGCACTTTAACTTAACATAATAGTAAAACTTTAAAATTTTAAAATTAATAAATATGTTAGACATATATATAAACCTATAACAAAACTTTTATTTTTTGTTCCCCTTTAATATTGAGGCCTCGTGCGATCGCTCATCTTGCACTCTCTCACGGCTACCTTTGTTCACCGTGCTCCTTGTATCTCTGAGTTAGTGGGCATTACACGTAGAGTCTTCAAGTTCGTTATGAGTATTGTCGAGTTTAAAAGTGAATCGACTAATCTCAACTTCAACCGTGAATAAGCTCTTGGTGAAATAACAAATTTTTAGCCTTTTCAACAGATATTGGAGAAGCCAATGATTTAAATTATTTTTCATTATCTTCTTGAGTAGAGATCTCAATGGTTTGTGCCTTTCTTTCCCACGCCCTCTTTATCTTATTGAGTAGAGATCTCAATGATTTGCACCTTTCTTTCCCACCCCACCCCCTTTTTTTGGAGAGGTCAACATCAACTTCTTCAAGAACATCTCAACTCTCCCCCCAAAGGAGTGGATTCAACTTTAAACACATTATTAAGCATATCTTGATAGATCGTGGAATTTTGACTCCACCAAGTCCTTAACTTTTTTATTTATTATTTATTATTTTTTACTTTTATTGGTAAACCCACACTTTTGGTGGAGGAAAATCGTGGTTACAAGCAATCGCGAAGAGTGAAAAGAAGGAAAACTATATTTATCTAAACAAATGCAACCAATTGTAGAAACAGGGAAACTAGAGATTGATTTTAAGAAATTTGAATGACCTTGAGTTCTAAGACGTGCTTAAGAATCCGCTGCTTGATTTACTTTTTCGATAAATATGTGATATATCAGTAGATATAATCTAAGCAAGCTCTAAAATATCCTCCCAAATTAGCTGGATAGCCCAAGGTATGGTAACACGATGATGAAACAAATGAACCACCATACTATAATCTGTTTCTATAGCAATCCTCTCTATACCAAGGCCATAGCATATTTGAAGGCCTATCTTAAGAGCTGATACTTCTGCCAAAGTATTAGTACCAATCCCAAGAGAATAATGAACCCAAAAATTACGTTCCCCTGCCAAATCACTTGACATAATTGATTTAGGTCGATCATGAGACGTAGAGAACTAATATTTAAAAGAAACCACTAGAAGTAGTCAATGAACATCACCATCTCTCGAAATTGTGTGTTCTAGAGTAGATTAGTGAAAAAACTTGTTTCTTATTCTTCTTGTATCATTCGTTGTACTGTGTTAGGTTTTAATTGTATTGGCTATTCTTTAGACAAAAGAATTACTATTAAAAGAGTTGTAAATGTCTAAGAGTTTGCTGGTAGACTGTATAAATGGGTTAGGAGTCTTAATGTCCGAGTATGGAACATGGAGAAAGAGTTATCGGAATTACACTAGCCTATCGCTAAGTTAATGCTTGAGAGTCCAAAACAAAATCATTGTCACCCGCCTGTCGCTTGCCTGTCGCTCGAGCGACGCTATTTTCCAAGAAACCCTAATTCACATTTTTAAAGAGTTCTATCTGGCTCATATCACCCAACACCTTTCTACTATAAATAAACAAGCCCACTTCATGAAAAGGGGCATTGATTATTATATTCTACCTTCATAACGTTCTTTGGGAGATAAAACAACAATTCTACATTTTGAGATCAATCAAGCACAAGTTGGGAAAAATATCAAAATCACATAATCCAAAACACCCACTTCCTAAACATAATCTAGAAGTTACTTTCTTAATAGCTTCTAGAGGTTGCTAAAAATTTAGGGAAGTTGGACCAGAAATACAGGAAGAGTGCAAGAACAAAGTGTTCTTGGTGATTCGAGAAGATAGACAATTCTTGAAGATCAGGAGTAGGTGTGAGTAAAGTACGGTCCAGCGGGTCTTGGAAATTGCATGAATTAGATCAGTGAGGTTTTCTAGGTTGAATCATGTTGTAAGTTCTTATTGTATATAGTGGAAGTCATTGGCTTAGTCCTGGAGGTTTTAATCATGCGAAGGATTTTTTCCGTCAACAAATCCCGTGCTTTATTGATTATTGTGGCAATTCAACATCTAGAACAATTAGAAAGTGACTTTTTACTTTTAATTGGTAATTTTAATTTCGCGGTATTCACCTATTCAACCCTTGCGAGTGATTTTAGGGTCGAATTTGTAACTTTCAAATATTATTCATACCTATCGGGAATATGCTTATGAAATGATAAGGCCAATTGACATCCACTTCATTGATCATTCCAAGATAAGCAACATTAATCTTTTTAATATCCCAATAATTTTTTGTCAAAGTACTTTTATTAAATTTTAAAATCAATGGAGAATTTCAATTAAAATCAATTGGATCACAAGATATTTTATTTAAATCTGGAAAAAAGAGTTATACTCTAAATCGAATGCTAGATTTATAAAACTCGACTTGACCACTAGACATTGGATATATCATACATATCTAAAAAAATGAAAAGAGATATAGTCTAAATTAAATTATCGATATATTATTATTCACATATAAAAGTGAATCAGAGATGATACAATAAAAAAATGTATGTCAAAAAATGAACATCACAAAAGTGATTACTTAAAAGAAAGCACATAAAGTATTTGAAAGTTAATTCCGTTTGGGAAGAATTTATAATGGTTTAATTGATAAATAGATAAAATTAAGTTGCGGATAAGGCGTTGCAAATATTTGTGTATTCATTGAAAAATGTTGTTGAAAATGAAGTTTGATAATTTATAAATCTTGGCCCTCGGAGGCTAAATATACCTCATTGAAATCTTGTTTTCTAGAGTGGATTAGTGAGAACAACTACTTGTTGGTTGCTCCCCGTCTAATTTACCATAAAATAATGTTATTTTTCTCCACTAGGAATGATTACCAGTTATGATGTGCATGGAATGATGAGGCTAATTAAATATATAACTATGACATTCACTTTATTGATCTTATCATCATTTAATGTCACATTACATTCTGACTATTAGTAGATAAACAAGTGAGTCCGTTAAAATAGCTTTATTTATTTATTTATTAAGGGGGTGTTTGTGAGTGATTTTTCACTTCAAAAAATTAATTTTTTGGTCGTTATTTTACTATTATAACTGTAACTTTTGACTTCTTTTCTCACAGATGGCCCTCACTTTTTTCTAATAGTTAAAAAATCAATTCTCAAAATCCCTATTAAATAGGGCCTAAATTAAAAAAACAAATCATACTTGATCACAAGACATTTTATTTAAATTTGTAAAAAGAGTGATACTCCAAAATCAAATGCTATACCTATATTATTATTTTTTTCACATATAAAACCTAGTAAAGGAATGAAACTCTACTTGATCACTATATCCGTGGTAAAATTCTTTGATCTCCTTTAGCTAAACTTAAAAATTACTTTTAAGGAACTTTACTTTTTACTCTAGGCATAACCAAACAAGTACTTGGTGATTCCTATTAATTTGCTCATTGTGGTGTCATCATTACGGCGCCGTTTCAACTTCTCTCGGCAAAAAATGGGGCATCCTGTAGATTTATCCCTAATGTCTCCACTTCTAGCATGAAACTCGTGACCCCAAAATAAATTTAAGAATAATTTTATGTAATTCAATTCTAGTTCTAGTGATCTTAGTGAAAAATCTTGTTAATTACGTTTATTATTTTACTATATCGATAGGAACAGATGGTGGACTTAATTGCCTTTTTTTTGCCTTCTCAATTCAGCGGTTTTCACTTTATTGTGGTTGATTATAATTATATAGAAATGCTGACTTTTTCGTACGTCTTTGGAAAAAGTCTTCCCTCCTTTTCTGCATTAGTAAGATATCGAAAGCCCGTAACTAATGTAATGCTATATATAGTCGGGCATTTTCTTTGTATCGAGAAAGCCATTTATGATATAAATATAGGACAAATGCATACACTCAAAGTATGAAGTCAAGGTAGCAAGGCGATATGAAGTTTTCACTCGAGCAAGCTAAGTTCATTATAGTTCATCTCGTTGAGCCTTGAAGAGCCATGCCAAAGCAATATCATGAACCTTGCATGTTACATTGTTCCTTCGTAAGAATATGTACATTTGGCATGCATGGGTTTCTTAGGATGAATTTTGGTATGTTATTTTCTCTATTTTATCTATTGCTAAGCCTGACTTACGTTGTACTTAAGAGATTTTGAAATTCTTTCTTTTGAGGTTTTGTTACTGCACACACGTCGCCCGTTCTGTATGAAAGATATGAAGATAAGGTTGATGGCTTTGTGTACAATGTCCTATGACAGATTCAGCATATTTGCAAGGAGCTGAATGCCAGGGTCTTGCGCCAAATCCCGACCAGAAACTTTAGGGGAAGGAAGGATGAGTAGATGGTTGAGGATCAATGGAGAATTTCAATTAAAATCAATTGGATCACAAGATATTTTATTTAAATCTGGAAAAAAGAGTTATACTCTAAATCGAATGCTAGATTTATAAAACTCGACTTGACCACTAGACATTGGATATATCATACATATCTAAAAAAATGAAAAGAGATATAGTCTAAATTAAATTATCGATATATTATTATTCACATATAAAAGTGAATCAGAGATGATACAATAAAAAAATGTATGTCAAAAAATGAACATCACAAAAGTGATTACTTAAAAGAAAGCACATAAAGTATTTGAAAGTTAATTCCGTTTGGGAAGAATTTATAATGGTTTAATTGATAAATAGATAAAATTAAGTTGCGGATAAGGCGTTGCAAATATTTGTGTATTCATTGAAAAATGTTGTTGAAAATGAAGTTTGATAATTTATAAATCTTGGCCCTCGGAGGCTAAATATACCTCATTGAAATCTTGTTTTCTAGAGTGGATTAGTGAGAACAACTACTTGTTGGTTGCTCCCCGTCTAATTTACCATAAAATAATGTTATTTTTCTCCACTAGGAATGATTACCAGTTATGATGTGCATGGAATGATGAGGCTAATTAAATATATAACTATGACATTCACTTTATTGATCTTATCATCATTTAATGTCACATTACATTCTGACTATTAGTAGATAAACAAGTGAGTCCGTTAAAATAGCTTTATTTATTTATTTATTAAGGGGGTGTTTGTGAGTGATTTTTCACTTCAAAAAATTAATTTTTTGGTCGTTATTTTACTATTATAACTGTAACTTTTGACTTCTTTTCTCACAGATGGCCCTCACTTTTTTCTAATAGTTAAAAAATCAATTCTCAAAATCCCTATTAAATAGGGCCTAAATTAAAAAAACAAATCATACTTGATCACAAGACATTTTATTTAAATTTGTAAAAAGAGTGATACTCCAAAATCAAATGCTATACCTATATTATTATTTTTTTCACATATAAAACCTAGTAAAGGAATGAAACTCTACTTGATCACTATATCCGTGGTAAAATTCTTTGATCTCCTTTAGCTAAACTTAAAAATTACTTTTAAGGAACTTTACTTTTTACTCTAGGCATAACCAAACAAGTACTTGGTGATTCCTATTAATTTGCTCATTGTGGTGTCATCATTACGGCGCCGTTTCAACTTCTCTCGGCAAAAAATGGGGCATCCTGTAGATTTATCCCTAATGTCTCCACTTCTAGCATGAAACTCGTGACCCCAAAATAAATTTAAGAATAATTTTATGTAATTCAATTCTAGTTCTAGTGATCTTAGTGAAAAATCTTGTTAATTACGTTTATTATTTTACTATATCGATAGGAACAGATGGTGGACTTAATTGCCTTTTTTTTGCCTTCTCAATTCAGCGGTTTTCACTTTATTGTGGTTGATTATAATTATATAGAAATGCTGACTTTTTCGTACGTCTTTGGAAAAAGTCTTCCCTCCTTTTCTGCATTAGTAAGATATCGAAAGCCCGTAACTAATGTAATGCTATATATAGTCGGGCATTTTCTTTGTATCGAGAAAGCCATTTATGATATAAATATAGGACAAATGCATACACTCAAAGTATGAAGTCAAGGTAGCAAGGCGATATGAAGTTTTCACTCGAGCAAGCTAAGTTCATTATAGTTCATCTCGTTGAGCCTTGAAGAGCCATGCCAAAGCAATATCATGAACCTTGCATGTTACATTGTTCCTTCGTAAGAATATGTACATTTGGCATGCATGGGTTTCTTAGGATGAATTTTGGTATGTTATTTTCTCTATTTTATCTATTGCTAAGCCTGACTTACGTTGTACTTAAGAGATTTTGAAATTCTTTCTTTTGAGGTTTTGTTACTGCACACACGTCGCCCGTTCTGTATGAAAGATATGAAGATAAGGTTGATGGCTTTGTGTACAATGTCCTATGACAGATTCAGCATATTTGCAAGGAGCTGAATGCCAGGGTCTTGCGCCAAATCCCGACCAGAAACTTTAGGGGAAGGAAGGATGAGTAGATGGTTGAGAACTTATAGGACATTGAAACAGAAATATGAAGTTCATTTCAAGTGCTCGAAGCATGTTGCTGTTATTATACTGAGTTTAGTTGAGAATCTGTTGAAAATTGTATCAATAATGCTGCTTGCACAGGGTGACACGGGCTTTTGACAAGTGCTATTGTCCAATGAAATACTGTCACGTGTTCCCCGTTTTTTAACCCTGTCATTGACGCTGTCTATGTTGCATGGTTGAAATTGTATAACTTACAGTCTTTAGTTGCGTGTTATTTGAATCACTGTTATTTCAATATGATATTTGAAAGTTATATATTTCAGTAGTCATTGAACTTCACATCGCCTTATTACTTGGGGAGTGAGTTTAATTTTAATTTTTTCTCAATGACCACTCATCTTTAAAACGATTTACCTGTTCATCATTATTTTATATTCTATTGATTGTATTTAACAGTCTTGACCATTTATCAAGCAAATAAAAACGTCCACCGTCAGATGATCCAAACCCATAATCATACTTTGCCTCCGGTCCACTCCGCAAAAAATATGCTGAACTAAAGAAAAATATCATTATTTTTTCGGCGCTTTAATTTTTATTCAACGTATTTCACATAGAGATGAATTGAACTCATATTCTAAAGTAATTTTTACTCGAGAAACTATCAAATAAACTAGAGAAATTTGATCTATCATTGTCACTAGACTCATGGTCCATTTTGAATACTTGTTCACGATATCATGCACTTGTGAGTTTTTAATAATTTTTGGACATCAGCTTACTTTCTTCTTAAATATGGAAGATCAACCATGTTATTTCTCCTAAAGATAATTGTTACTACTAGAATTCCAACTTAAATAAATATAAAAAATGTGGTCAATAACCTATACAACTCCTCCCTCCACAAAAATGTTATAGTTTTGATGGTTTTCGGTGCGGCCTGATGTGGGTGGGTCGCCACTGCTAGTCGGTGGCGGATGAGCTTTATAGTTTGGATTTTGGGGGTGGAGTGGGGAAGAAGCTTTTAGGCTTTTCTCCATTTTTTTTTAATTATTTTAAGTGAACGGATGGTTTTACCCTCCGTTCAGTTGGTCAAAAATAGTAAAATTTTATATTTATTGGTCAACTGACAGTGAAATGGACGCATTTCATCCATTCGTTCTCCACCCACACGAGTTGATAGTGAAATGGATGAATTTCATCCATTCGTTCTCCACCCGCATGCACGCACTTGAAAGGTTTGAAATTCTGTGCAGCACAAATGAAAGGTTTGAATAAAGTTTTTGGCAAAGTGAAATGTCAAATTTGGGGAGTCATGGAAGAAATTATCTCATGAATTAATGACTTCAAAAATAAAACAACGGCAAAGGTGTGTGGACTATTATTTCGTTTAAATAGTAACGTTTCAAGAGGTGTACAAGACCTTGTTATCCACCAAAAAAAAAAAAAAATAAAATAAAAAAATTAACATTCGATGATATCAATAGTTGTCCAGATTGAACCAATTTTAAACAAGAGAAATACTATAAGTACAGGAAAAAACAACAGAAAAGTTACAGAGAATACACTTTGCGGGTTTCTATTGAAAGATAAAAAAAAAAAGAAAAAGAAAAAAGAAAAACAGGCCAACAAGGCATTGCCACGACAGCACCCCTGTCCAAATTCTGTCCAAAAAACCTTTATTTGAGGCTTAAACCTTTAGACAGAAATGGACACAAAAATTCAGGTTTACCATAAATCTATAACCTCGTTAATGAGAAATGCAACTGAAATAAAGAATTTCCATTAGAGAAAGAAAGACGCAAGAATTAAACAATCCCTAGGTAAATCTCCATGAATCAACCTTTGCCCAGAATTTTTCCTAAAAGCAATATAAAGCAAAGCATCAGATCTTTGTTTTGTAAATATCTGAATACAACATGTTGGGTTTTTGATACCCAATAAATTTCGTGTTATGATGTTAACGTGAGTTAATATTATTTCATAGGTATAGGCCGATAAATGAAATAAGTCCAACAACCAAGTTCATGAGCTACACCCGACCCAATTGTATTCCTTCTGAATGACTTGAATCTTGGCCCGTTTACCTCTTTAATGGCCCAACTTAAAGTCTAACCCTATAGTATATATATAAACAGCTACTAGAAGTGTCCAAAACACTTATTTACTTTGTGTAATCGGTGGTTCCTTCATAGTATATCTTTGTGGTGTCTTCTCCTAGCCTTTGTGGCCACAAATTATCATCCTTTCTTATCCTACGTGGGTAAGATTGAAGAACAATTGAGATGAATTATTTTAGTTGTGGTTTGGAGCCGATTGTATTGGTTGTTGGTAGAGAAAGGTACGTTGGATTGAACTTGGAAAACCACCGTTTGAAGATCTTTCAAGAGAGCTTTCGCAACAATTGGTATCAGAGTTTCAAGGTGAAGGTTTTGGCTCGTGAAATCTACCTGAAATCGTCCAAAAAATCGACGAAAACGCAGTAGAAATCAGATCGAAAAACTGTCCAGAAAACTGTTAAAAATCAGCCCCTGTTTTGGTGTTTTCTAACCAATTAGAAGGAGTTTTGGGAAACGGAGATCACTGGCGTGACGTGCAGGTGCTGGCGGTTTTGGTTGTCCGGCGCGTGTATCATCCCAGCGGAGCGTGGGCCAGCGCGTGAAGCCCACGCCCAGAGAAGATAGGACGCGCGTGAGGGCGCTTTTCTATTTCAGGGTACGCAGTAGAATCTGGACAGCGTTGTTCCTCGGGCGTTCGGGACTCGATCGTGATTTTTTGGTTACTGCAGTTTCCAGAGACTTTAGGACGAATAGTGGTAATCCTAAAGTGATGAATTCGCATGTCTCGATATTTATGGACCTTCAGACGTGGTCTGCTCGGTATCGTGTTCTTTGCTTTTTATTATTGCAGTTAAAATTAATGTGTAGGTTAATTATTTATTTTTCGCATTAGAAGTCATCGTGTGAGGTGACGTTAGGTTTGGGGTAACCATTGCTTGTTGCTAGACATATGAATTACATGTTAATTATCTTAAATTCTATGTGAATTTGTCACCAATTTTTCTACAACGATAGAATTGCATGTGACCTTAGGAAAATTTACTTGACTGTTCTGTGTGAATTATGTGTCAGTACTTTGCTCTTGGTCATTATTTGGTATTGTTGGCATGTATAGGTCTAAGACAAATGCGAAAAATAAAATATGTTTTAACTGTTATAAAATTTGGACATGGTGGCATAGATTGTTCTAAGATGATAATAAAAGGAAGGATGAGGACAGAGATGAGGCGAATATGGTTGTAGGGTCGAGTGATGACCCAGTGAGGTTTATTGAGAGAGTAAACCTCGTTATTGCATTGCATTTGTGTGTAATCTTTTCTGCATGTATGTGGTTGTTCACGAAATTATTTCTTTCTATTTTAAACCACCGCAAGTGTACGATTCGTTAACAAATAATAAAGTGGATTCAATGAGTTCGAATATCGTCCCATAGAGATTGATTAGTTCAAATTTTATCTTCCTTAGACTTAACCGAAACTAAATTACCAAAGTGGATGTAGACCTAATTGAACCTCAATTATGCAATTTTTTTTTATGATTAAATTGAAATTAATATACAAAACAATAAATTAAACTCAAGAATGAAATCTAAAAGTTGAGAACACACTTGTTATAATTATTGGGAATGAAATACGCTAGGATCACGAATTCCCATGCAATTATCACTTTAAATCCTAGTTTCACAATATGACAACACATTTCAATTTTGACGAATCAATGTTTCTAAGTCTATCCAATACTCTCTCTCGAGATGTATCAAACCTATCTCTACATACCACCGGTCTATATTTCTATGACAAGACCATATGTAAAAATACATGCAATTTTATGAACATTTAAAGATTCACATAGAGTATAGCGATATATTTCTATCCACTATCGGACCCTACGATGATTTATACTATGTCAAATCTATTCCAATTCTCTCGAATGCAAGAATAAATCACTTAAACTCACACAATTACGAGCCCTTAATTGCGGAAACATCAATTGCATATAAATCATTCAACATAATAGAAATTGTGTCTTAACATCAAATTGCAAAACTAGAATATTAAAATTCAAATCACATGATTCATCGATCTCCTAGCATAATAAAAATCTAGCCTAGCATGCTTAAAATAACAAAATATATCAAAGTTTGTACATAAGACATCACCGGGTTATAAAACTTGAATAAATCTTGAAGTTCTTCGTGTCAATCTTTGTTCTTGCGCTCAAATCCTTTCCAAGGGTTGTTTTTCGGCCTCCAATTACGTTCTGGGCGTCTCTGGAATGTTTTTGATATTTATATCCCGTGAAAAATTAGGTTACCATAGGTATTTCAATCGGATAAGGAAAGAAAAAATTCGCGCTGCAATTGTACCATGCGACCGCATGGTTTTAATCCGTGCGGCCGCATGGTTATCATCTTTTTCCAATATAAATCCCTGCATCACTTCGTGCGGCCGCACGACGTTTCTACCATGCGACCGCATGGTAGAATAAATCTTTCAGTTCCTACAATTTGGTCCTTTTACTTTAATCTTCCACTTCTTTGCATCTTTTCTTCATTCTTCACATTCCATCATCCCAAAATGTCATCAATTTGTATTAGGCAAACTCAATTTCTTGATTTGTTCATCGGGTCAACTTTTGGGTAATTACACCTTGGTCATTGAACTTTCACTTTGTGTCATTTTAGTCATTTTTCGCGTCTTTTCTGATGCATTTCACCATGTTCATCGGTGTTACCTACAATTCACAAATGTAATGAAATTAAGTCACAATTCAATCATTTTATTCGTAATTAAGTTATGTTTGTGACCTAAATAAGTGTGCAAAAACACACTTATCAGTGATCACTTAATTTTGTTGCAATATTGATGTTAAACTTTCAACTTGTTTGATGTGTGTAATTACATGAATTGAGTGTCATTTTATTACTTTGTGTAATATGTTTACATGCATAGTGGGTTAAATTTTGTGGCGTACTCTATTTGCTCTGTGAGTGGTGTGAGAGTGTGGTAGTGAGAAGAAAGTTGGGCAACCATTTCTCTCCTTTATCTTTGTGAGCCTGTGTGGTTTGTGAGATTATGTGAGTTACATTCTTTATCTTTGTGAGCTTCCTTTGTGAGGGTTGTGAAGTAACCGACTCTTTTTTCAATTTTTCTTTGTAAGTGCCACCTTCGCCGTTTTCTTTGTGGAATTTTTGGAGCTTTAGTGACTGGAGTAACCTTTGTGGTCACCGAAAGGTGTTAATTTGTCATAGTGAGTTTGAGATGTATTAGTAGTGTGTTGTGTATCTTTTGGTAAGGTGAAGTATAAATGCCTAGGGATACATGGTGGTTTGTACCGGGGATGTGGAGTGTGATATTTGGATCACGAGTGGAGATGTGATCAAATGTCTAGAATTCTTCATCTGGAAAGAGACCGTGATCAAGTGGAGTGTGAGAGAGACACTTCTATCACTTCTATTAGGTGGAGACCCATTATTCACGTAGGTTGGAAGAAGTGATGTGGAGATAGAGGATTATCCCGTGGACTTAGGGTCTATTGTGACTTGCCAGTTAGATATGAGTTGAGTGATCTGTCTAGTGAGCTTGGTGGGTGATGAGAGGAGATATGTGTTCTCGAGGTGTGAACAACACAGAATGGGATATGATAAGTGTGGTGAGATATTTTCTTAGGGTCATTTACGCATGTATTGCATATGTGGTTGACCGTGGTTTGATTGACTTGGTGTTAATCTATGGTTCTATATGAACGTGTTTCTAAAAAGATCCGTGTGTGTTATCCTATAGTATATCGTCATCGCACGTGCATTTGCTCTTGATTGTTTACTGTTAAATATTTGCTTCTACTTGGGTGTTTTTGACCTTAACCCCAGTGAGTACATGGAGCAAGTATTGTATGTGTTTCAATTTGAAAACACGAGGTAAGGTTTGTGATCCAATTTTATTGGCTACTTTGATTATGCAAGTGCTAATTGTGTGTTTTGATTGCTTGCAGATTTATTGGGCATCAAGGTGGAGATTTGTTGGGTTTTTGATACCCAATAAATTCTGGGCTATGATGTTAACGTGGGTTAATATTATTTCATAGGCATATGCTGATGAATGAAATAAGCCCAACAACCAAGTTCATGAGCTACACTCGACCCAATTGTATTCCTGTTGGATGGCTTGAATCTTGGCCCGTTTACCTCTTTAATGGCCCAACTTAAAGCTTAACCCTAGAGTATATATATGGATATAACCCTAGCCTCTTTCTAGTGATGTTTTGTGAGACTTTGTGTAAGAAAAAGGAGAATCCCGGCTGCCCTCTTGGTGAGCGAAAAAACAGCCACTAGAAGTGTCCAAAACATCTGTTTACTTCATGTAATTGGTGGTTCCTTCATAGTATACCTTTATGGTGTCTTCTCCTAGCCTTTATGACCACAAATCATCATCCTTTTTTGTCCTATGTGGGTAAGATTGAAGAACAATCGAGGTGAATTATTTTGGTTATGGTTTGGAGCCGGTTGGATTGGTTGTTGGTAGAGAAATGTACGTTGGACTGAGCCTGGAAAACCACCGTTTGAAGATCTTTCAAGAGAGCTTTCGCAACACAACAAGTGAACAAATATGCTTGGATTAAAACTCTTAGAAAACCTTAGATAAAATTCTCAGATCTATAAAAGGGGAGGATTTCTTCAAGGCTACTAATACTTCGAAGTGAGAAAACTGGTAAATTTTCAATACATTTGAGGCATTCTAATCAAATGGTAGAATCAGAAGAATTCAAACAACAATAAACTGGTGGGTTGTCAATATATTTGAGTCATTTTAATCGAATGGTAGATTCAGAAGAATCCAAAAACAAAAAATAGGGAGACATATAATGGCCTCCAAGACCAACTGAGATAAAGAGAGGAAGAAGTGAATACCAATAGAGCCACAATGTAAATGTGATGCAAAAAAGTGTTGAAACATTGCACTTTACAGCATTTCGATTGAGATCTAAAGAATTTACCTAGAACTAAACATTATTGCAATACATAAAAGTTAAAAACCTTAAAATGTTTGATAGAAAAATTGCAAAAAAAGGCATAGAGAAGTATAAGACATTTGGGTCAAAATTCTAACCATGGTTAAATTTTATTAAATTGTATGGATTGATCTTTTATTCTATAGAGCTTATGTAAATATTATGAAAAAAATAATAATAATAAAATTCAAATGAACAGATATGTCTTGGCAAGAATGTTTCAATCCCCAAGACACCAATTTGAAGCACAACAGTTGCACCTGGCAAAAATAAGATCTAGCACACACAAATTGCACATTATTATGCTTCAATCCACAATCTAATCTTAAATGCCAACTAAAATGTAGATATTGTGTTAGAACAAAAAGAACAATTAACTTTGACTTTCACAACCCGATAAGTTGTAGCTTCACCAAAACTAGTTGGTACTTCAAGTTGTCAAATTTTATCTCAACAAAATATTTTCTTTTGATAAAAGTTCTTTTACACATCTTCTTAAGGGACATGGAAATAATCTAAGCCTAGAACACGTACGTAACCCTTCTCGCACACCTAGTTCCTTATATGATTTGTTCATTAAACCCATGAGTAAATTCTCAAAAAGATGCTAAAAGGGGAAAAAAAAAATAAAAATTCACAGCAAAACTTGTGCTAAAATCCATAGATACCTGTATACTCAGATAAGAGCCAATAAACCAGAAATTTAGAATGACAAAAATTACAATGAAGAAAGAATTTAGCCTTTCCCTACAAAATTTCCATTGACATATTACATTTTGTAGGCGGATTTCACTTTTCCCCACATAAAAATGTTGTGTAAGGCTATGATTTATTTCAAGTTTTTCAATAGTAAAATGGCTTTTGCCTACAAAATTTTTTCCCCTTTTCCAGACAAACAAATTTATGGGCAAAATATATATTTTTTTGGCAAAAAATATTTGACATGTTTGTAGGCTAATAATTAGTGGGAAAAATTTGGCAAGATATATCTTTTGCAGGCAAAAAATATTTGCCATGTTTGCAAGCTAATAATTAGTGGGAACTATACTATTTATAATTTTAGTCCCTACAAAAAGTAATTTGAAGTGAAAGATAAATAAATGAAAATATAGAGAGAAAATATAATTTTTTAATAAAATCAAAAATAACAAAGCCTAAATCTAACAACCCACGACATACCCACTCTATTTGCCTCCAGAAATTTTCACAAAAAATATTCCCGCTTTTCGACTTAATTTCATCATCGATTGCTACCAAAACCTAATTAATTCAATTTGCTTACCGTGAAAATTTCTTGTGGATCCCACAGTTGCAATCCCAATCTCTTCATTTGCCATAATATTTTAATAAATTCCAGCTTATCTACTACAGATTTTGTGTTCTTCTTCAAGCACTTTTCAAGGTATGCCTATCAGCTTTGATTTATTCTTTAATTAATGTTTCAATTTTGTTTAATTAGATCTGGTGTTTCTATTGATGTTTCTGAAGAATTTGCTTAATATAAACCATTGGATTTATATGCAAGTTTTAATCTTTAATTAATTATTCAACTATTTATTTGCTCAAACAGAAATTTTGCATTTTGATTGATGCTTGATCAGTATAGTTTTAATCAGTCTTTTCCCCATTTTGAACTGAATGCAATCATTGGGATTGTGAAGTTTTTATGGTAATTTTAGTCAACTTCTTTGAAAAAAACAAAAGTGGAATTAACTACAAAGAAATTCAGTTTTGTTGAAATGGGCTTGATCAATTGTAACATTATGTTTTGGGGCGTGAAATTGGAATTGTAGAAGATTTATTTTAATATTTGATTTGATTTTAATTTCAAGGTGATGAATTTCATCCTTGATCTGCCTTTAATTCATTTCTTTGTAATTTACAAATACTTATATGTGATACAAGCAAGGGCAAAGCCACCTTTGATACCGTTCTCTTTATTTTGGAAGGAAATGAAATATAATATATGCCAAGCAGGATCGTTCATCTTATTTAGAAATTGACTACCCACATCATAATATGCTTTTAGAAAAAAAAAAAAAAAGATTTTTAAATTGGGTGAATGAAATTGATTTAGATTTAGCTTCGGGTCGATTCAATTTTGGTTGCTGGTTCTGAATTGATTCCAAGTGCCTCCTTTTAAAGTGCATATTATTTATAATAGTTCCTTTAGGTGATAAATTATGGTGAATAACATGTTACATCTAAACATTGTCTGATCTATTTCATTGCATATTGTTTTTAAATATATCATTGTAAAAACTATCTTTCTTTGTATTTTGAATCACTAATGATGAATTATGTTCTTATGTTTATTTTCGCCTAATTTTTATTTTATTGTTTTTAAATAGAGTAGACAATTTTGATTATTAGTTAAAATATCTTGTAGGGGTTGTACAAATAGTTTTAGATAACAGAGTTTCTTTCAATTGAAATTGCAATAAGGTAAGTTCGTAAATTCAAGTACTCCATCTTCAAGTTGTTTGACAGTATAAAATCTTTAATGATATTATAAACAGTTGTTCTAGGTATGAAGCCTAGGCGTCAAATTCGTGGGTTGGGAGATGGTCGCCTTTGAGACACAGGGGTATCATCTTCTATTGTACTGAGTTTGGATAAGGAGTTAGAAGCAGAACGTGCTGCTCGAAAGGCTCGAGTGAAGATGGAGCAAAAGATGCAGAAAAAGCTGAAGTTTGTTGAGCAACAATTTAATTTTACATTGCAGTCTTGGCATCATTCTATACACCAGCTATGTGGTAAAGCTCCTGCTTCAGTGTACCATCATTTACACCATTGTCAATACAGAATAATGCTAATAAGGAAGATGATGCAATTGAGTACGAAGGGAATAACTTTGTCAAAAACCAGCTACATATCTAATTTATGAGGATGAAGAGTTATATTTTAAGGTGCATAATAATAGATGCAGAGCATATTGGTCTTAAATGTAGACGTAACCATATTTGGTGAATGGTTTTTATCTTTATTTTGGTGAAATATTTTGGATTTAATTAAGGTTACATTGATTGACACTACATGTTTTAATTTATTTATTGTCTTTTTGCATTTTTAATTATTTTGAATAAGGTTAAACAAATACTACAATATAAATAAAAAGTAAAATATATGAAAGTAATTTAATTTTTCCTATGATTTTTTTCATAGTGGCCTAAAAATATGTTCTCCATGAAAATTTGTTTGTAGAGAAAGGTTTAGCCCACAAATATGCTTTCCACAAAAAAAAAAAAAAAAAAAAAAAAAATTATCTGTAGGGAAAAACACATTTTAGCCCAAAATATAAATTGTAGGGAAAAACGAAATTGTTTCATGGGCAAAATTAACTTCAGCATACGAATGATTTGTCGGGAAAGAACTTACGCAACGAATTGCATTTGTCTTCAAAGGGTTCGTAGGGAAAAACTTTAACCCATAAATTTAAAAAATTTGTCGTCTTATACCTATCCCCTCGATGTTTGCCCCACAAATGTGCCTACAAATTTTTCTTTGTTTGCAAAGATTTTATCCTACAAATAGAACATTTCCCTACAAAGATAACATAAAATTCTTGTAGGGTAAGAAATCATCACTGAATGGGAGATTGGATTGTAAGAATTGAATTATTTTAATATGGGATTTCTCTGCAAAATAAAAGGATATTTGAGAAGTTCTAGATATACATTTCCTTTCTAGCGTTGGTGAAAGGTGATGTAACTGGAGCTCTTTGAACGTGATGAAGAAATGAAACTGATGAAGTATGATATGTACATGGACAATTAATGACACAAAACGGACACGTCGACACTTTATCTATCACTTATTAAAATATCACATCAAAGGAGAATCATTTTTTAGATGATTTTACGCACTACAATTCAATTATTTTAATAGTACCTTACTTTTTGTTTTTTGATAGATAATAAATATTACATAATTATTGTCATTTATAAAATTTGTGTTATTAATTCTTAATTAATTAACATTCACATTAACTTAGATTCAATAAATTTTCATTTGAATAATCTTGAATTACATGAATCAAGAAATATTAGATGAATTTATTTATATTCGTGTATCTAGAAATTTTAATGGGTGTTTAAATTTACGAATTAACAATTAATTTTTATGTATCAAATATAATATAAAAAGATTATCCATTTATAATATTTCATCATTACAAAATATTTGAATCATAGAATTTTTTCTTTTAAATTTCTATGCTAAATTTAATTTTCTTTAATTCGTCCAAAACTCACCAAATCCTCCAACAAATTGGTACCAAATATTACTTTTACATCACTTATAAAGTATTTTAGAATAATGTATAATGCTGGTTCAACTTTGACTAGTATTTATAAAAGTAGGACATGATGAACATTTTGGGTTAAATGTTCATATTATTTAGATATAAATTACTGATTTAGAAAATGGAGCAGAGCATAATATTGATGTATTGAGATGGTTAGTGTCTTAGCACTGTAAAGAGTATGAATAATATAGGACACACCACGACACACCACGAAACGTGTCAAATATGTGCACGAGGTGTGCCTATAAAGTGTCCTTAATTGTTGAGATTCATATATATATAAAAAAAATTAGAGATGCCACATAACATGTCGGATTGCTTGATAAAAAATTTGTAGCCTGAGACTTCGAAATTTCGAGGTCAATTTCAGTGCATCATACTCATCTAACTATCCTAATAAGAGGAACATTTAGATACTTAGTTTCAGAGTATTTCCAATCAAATCAGTTTATCGAAAAAAGTGATGTTTATAGTCAAGGAGTTATTTTTGTCGAGCTCTTGACTGAGCAAAGGTCAATATCTTTGGCGACGCAAGAGGGAAAAGGTTTAGCATCAAGATTTTTGTTATGTCTGGAAGCAGAAAATCTCGAAACAATTGTAGATGCCCAAGTCTTAGAGCAGAGTAAGAGAGAAGAGCTTTTTGTTGGGGCCAAGCTTGCACAAAAGTGCTTAAATTTGAATGGAAGAAAAAGCCAACAACGAAAGAAATAGCCGTAGAGTTGGAGATTGTTAGAATGTCGCAAACGCATTCGACTATATCCGAAACTAAATATCAAGGCACACAATTGCACAAATAAATAACAATATTGATGGTGGATGATAACTACACATGGACAAGTACCAATGGCTTATATAATACTTTGCCGGAAAAAGCTAAAGAAACAAGCCCAATGACAGGACCTTTTTCCAGGACTGACTTGGCAGTTTTTTGTTTATTTATTTTTATCTGTCAATGAAAATTTGCAAAGTCTATGTCTTTCAAAAAATCCTGTCATTGAACCTGTTCTTCCAACAGAGCTATACTTTTCTAGTGATTTAGATACTGGAATCTTGAGAGTTGTATCCAAGTTTTTTATAAGATACCTCCATGGGGAGTGAAATGACATAATAACACTAATCGCTTGTATCTTGGACGCGGATCAGGACTTTTGTATGGATGATATACATGTAAGAGAGCTGTAAAATAAGCTTTTCGAAGAGAGCCCTCATAATCTCCTTTATGAGTTGTCCTTTGTCAATTTGAGTTATATATAAATCCCAGGGGTATCTTGATGATGTCCAACTTAACTCTTCTCTCGCTTTGCAAAAAAGTACGATGGCAGAAAAATGAAATAAATAAAATCTGTAACTTACCCAAGAAAGGCATAAAATGATTTGGAATCATGCTTAGAACAATAGACATGTATATACTACGTTGTTTAGAAACTTAATGCTCTTTAAACTTTAAACTTTGACACACAAGCAAAACAACACTTTCTATGAATTAGTGATGGTTAAAAAAGTGTAGGATCTAATTTGGTTAAGCGGAATTTTTATTAGGATGGTTGCAACAATTATCCAATTAATGGCTTAAGTCAGAGACCTCCCCTGCAACGCCGACGAAGTTTAGATGGTGTGCAAGAAGAAGTCACTGCATGTTAATATTCTCAAATGCAAGACCTTTCATTCAAGTGAAGTAGTTCAAGCCATTATACATTGTTTATTTGTTTCACCTTTAAGCAACGTGCAAGTAAAGACGTGATGTTTCTCAATGATATTAGATATATCATTTATGCCGGGGCATTTCAAAGAATTCTTTTGCGCTCCGATTTTCCTTGTACCTTTGTCCTCTGTTTTTAGGAAGATTGGCCAGGAAATGCATTCTTCATGCACACCTTTTAGAAGTTGAGCACACGGAGTTGTAAGTGGAAGAACCAATACTTCCTGGCAGATGAGGCTGCCGAATTCTTTCAAAAGCCTTTCTTTCATGGACTCACTTCATTTCTGGCGTCTTGCTCTCTTTGTGCTCTTACACTCATCATGGTAAATATCTGTTTCTCTTCTACATTTTAGCAGAGACCTTTTTTAAATCCAAAGATAATCCCAGGCAGAACTCTTTTGTCTTTTCACTAATTCTAGTAGCATGCTCTAATTCCTCAACAATGCGCAGCTCTCTTGCGCAATCACCATGGTTTCTCTTAACTTTTTTTTTTCTCAATCTACATTCATTAGTAACGGTGCAGCAATAACTGAATGGCTTACACCAGCAACCTCTCTTGAAACGCCAATGGAGTTTGCATGGTGTGCTGAAAGAAGTCAATGGATGGTGAGAGTCTCACGTGCAAGACATGTGTCATTCCCTGAGCTCTGATGCCATATTATGAATTAGGGTTTCCACCGTAAAAGTTCAGCATTGTTATCAGAAATCATTCAAGCGCTGTATGTTGTTTATTTGTTTCATCTTTAATTGATATGCATTTAAAGACCTGAGGTTTCTAAAGGACACGAGAAACATTATTTATGCACAATGGGCATTTCATGACATTCTTTTGTGCTCGAAGTGTCCTTGTACCTCCACATGCCCCGTTTTTTTTGGTGAAAGATTGTCCAAAAAAGGCATTCTCCACGAACGCCTTGCAGAAATTATGTGCCACGGATTTGTAAATGGAAGAACCATCACTTTTTGACAAATGAGGCAGCTAAATTCTTTCAAAAGCATTCCTTTCACGGGCTCATTTTGTTTCTGGTGTCTTGTTCTCTTTGTGCGGTTACCTTCATCGTCATAAATATCTGGTACTAGAAAAGGCTTTTTTCCAATTCCAACGACTTTTTTTTAATAATATCAGTGCATGCCTTATTCCTCATCAATGGGCAGTTCTCTTGGGCAATCACGTTGGCTTCATATTACTTTTTTCTCAGTTAGCAGGGTTGCAGCAATCACCCAAAGGCACACGTCAGCGATCTCTCTTGCAATGCAGGCGAAATTCACACGGTGTTCAAGACCAAGTCAGTAGAATGGCAAGACATATGTGCAAGACGTGTCACTTCATGGGCTTTGAAAGCATATTAAAAATTTGGATTTTATCTTAAAAGGTCAACCTCTTTAATAGAGGTAGCCCAAGCATTTATATGTTGTTTGTGCCTGTTTGAAAGAAATTTTCATCCAGATTTTAATTCATTATTTGACTGTTGCCAATGCAAAAAGAGCCCACTGCTGTTGTCTTTTTCAACTTCCTTCTCAGACGAATTCTCACATTGGGACCAACCTGCACTTTGCAACGGTAAAAATATTGCTTTTAATCTTGTAGAAATTGTTACCAGACAATGACTTTATTTATTTCATCTTTTATCCATGTGTCCTATTACACTTATCAATATTAGGTCATTGCACCTCAAAGTGGATTGATAGTGCACCTCAAAGTTGATTGATATGTTATCTCTTTTGGAGCACTAAGCCTCCTTAGGCACTCCAGGACACTTGGTCGAGTGTCCTTTCATTAGTTAAACAACACTCCGTATTTTTAAGAAATCTAAAATGCATATCTGACTGAAAATTAGCATTTTTAAAGCAAACATTTTTTCACTAAACTCTGATTGGAATTGGTAAAGTTTCCCTTATCTTTAAGAAAATTTCAAATGCACGTGACTGAAAAATAGCATTTTAAAAGTAAACTTGTATTCAATATTTGACATTAGTTTATAATTATAAAGTTAAATATAACCTATCGTACACATTCTTTAACAAGTTATTCGTAACCTAAGTGGGTATAACTTGTAAACAACAAATGCGATTCAAAACATTCTAATACATAAGATAAGTATGATTGTTTAAGTGCAATGAATGTGTTATCAACGTGTTAAAAACCAAAACAGAAGAAAAGAATAACATCATATGAGAGATTTGTGAAACCTAAAACAGAAGTTCTAATAGCAACAACATCATTCTTTTGATAAAATTAAGACTGAACATAAAATATGGAGCATAAAAATATCAAAATAAAAGTTGCACTTTTGTGGTTTTATCATAAAAGTTCTTTTTAGGTGTTGTAAATGGCAGCGGCGGAGCCAGCACCCGGCGAGGGGGCGCGGCCGCCCGTGCTGGCTCCGCAGGAGTCTTCAGTGGTTGCCGGGACCGCCGGGTTGGCAGCAGGTGCCTGCACGCAGCAATTGCAAACCGCGAGTGGAAGAAGACGGCCAGTTTTGATTTTTTTTTTTTTTTTTTTTTTTTTTTTTTTTTTTTTTTTTTTTTAAATTA